>NC_091482.1:14214788-14359072 GCF_036971445.1 Narcine bancroftii | reverse complement strand
TCCAGGGTGGGAACCTCATCCAGCTCTAGCCTTAGGGGCTGTTGAGGGAGCTGGAGCAGGGCGGAATCTTGGACTGAGCGGTTGGTACTGAAAAGAGATTGGAAGTGTTCTGACCATCGGTTGAGGATGGAGATCTTGTCGCTGAGGAGGACTTTGCCGTCTGAGCTGCGCAGCGGGCTTTGGACTTGGGGTGAGGGGCCGTACACAGCCTTTAGAGCCTCGTAGAAACCCCTGAAGTCGCCAATGTCCGCGCTGAGCTGTGTTCGTTTGGCGAGGCTAGTCCACCACTCATTTTGGATCTCCCGGAGTTTGCGCTGAAGATGGCTGCATGCGCGACGGAAGGCTTGTTTCTTCTCTGGACAGGACGGCTTTGTAAGGTGAGCCTGGTGGGCAGCTCGCTTCTTTGCCAGCAGCTCCTGGATTTCCTGGCTGTTTTCGTCAAACCAGTCCTTGTTTTCCTGGAGGAGAAGCCCAGTACCTCTTCAGTGGATTGCAGTATGGTAGTCTTCAACTGATCCCAGAGGGTTTCAGGGGACGGGTCCGTGAGGCGGGTTGCAACGTCGAGCTTTGCTTTGAGGTTTGCCTGGAAGTTTCCTCTCGCTTCGTCTGACTGCAGTTTTCCAACATTGAACCTCTTTCTGGGGGCTTTATTGTTCCTGGGCTTTGCTTGAAGTGAAGGTTGAGCTTGCAGCGAACCAGCCGGTGGTCAGTGTGGCATTCCGCGCTAGGCATGACCCTGGTGTGGAGCACATCTTGTTTGTCACTTTCTCGCACCAGGATGTAGTCCAGGAGGTGCCAGTGTTTGGATCGGGGATGCATCCAGGTGGTCTTAAGGCTGTCCCTCTGCTGAAAAAGGGTGTTTGTAATGACAAGCCGCTGTTCTGCGCAGAGCTCCAACAGGAGGCGCCCATTGTCGTTGCACTTGCCGACGCCATGCTTGCCCAGGATTTGTCGGCTGTAGGGGTACGTTGGATGAGGTTGCGCAGGTCGGTGTAGAACTTGTTCTTTTCTGCTGGTTCCGCCTGGAGGTTGGAGCATAGACGCTGATGAGGGTGATGTGACGCTTGTTTTGAAGTGGGAGTCGCATGGACATGATTCGGTCCGAGAGGCCTGTCGGAAGGTTTTCGAGTTTGGAGGCAATGAAGCTCTTGACCATGAAGCCTACACCAGATAGGCGTCGTTCATCCGAAGGCTTGCCAGACCAGTAGAGTGTGTAGCCCGCGCCGCGTTCTTGGAAGCTGCCTACATCTGCCAGGCGGACTTCACTGAGAGCGGCTATGTCGATGTCAAGTCTGAGGAGTTCATGTGCAATGAGGGCAGACCGACGTTCAGGTCGATGGCTGTCTGTCTTATCTAGCATGGTTCTGATGTTCCAGCATGCTAGCTTGAGTTTGTGAGCATCTTTTGAGGGGGAGGACGTGGAGGGGGAGGACGTGGAGGGGGAGGACGTGGAGGGGGAGGACGTGGAGGGGGAGGACGTGGAGGGGGAGGACGTGGAGGGGGAGGACGTGGAGGGGGAGGACGTGGAGGGGGAGGACGTGGAGGGGGAGGACGTGGAGGGGGAGGACGTGGAGGGGGAGGACGTGGAGGGGGAGGACGTGGAGGGGGAGGACGTGGAGGGGGAGGACGTGGAGGGGGAGGACGTGGAGGGGGAGGACGTGGAGGGGGAGGACGTGGAGGGGGGAGGACGTGGAGGGGGAGGACGTGGAGGGGAGGACGTGGAGGGGGAGGACGTGGAGGGGGAGGACGTGGAGGGGGAGGACGTGGAGGGGGAGGACGTGGAGGGGGAGGACGTGGAGGGGGAGGACGTGGAGGGGGAGGACGTGGAGGGGGAGGACGTGGAGGGGGAGGACGTGGAGGGGGAGGACGTGGAGGGGGAGGACGTGGAGGGGGAGGACGTGGAGGGGAGGACGTGGAGGGGGAGGACGTGGAGGGGGAGGACGTGGAGGGGGAGGACGTGGAGGGGGAGGACGTGGAGGGGGAGGACGTGGAGGGGGAGGACGTGGAGGGGGAGGACGTGGAGGGGGAGGACGTGGAGGGGGAGGACGTGGAGGGGAGGACGTGGAGGGGGAGGACGTGGAGGGGGAGGACGTGGAGGGGGAGGACGTGGAGGGGGAGGACGTGGAGGGGGAGGACGTGGAGGGGGAGGACGTGGAGGGGGAGGACGTGGAGGGGGAGGACGTGGAGGGGGAGGACGTGGAGGGGGAGGACGTGGAGGGGGAGGACGTGGAGGGGGAGGACGTGGAGGGGGAGGACGTGGAGGGGGAGGACGTGGAGGGGGAGGACGTGGAGGGGAGGACGTGGAGGGGGAGGACGTGGAGGGGGAGGACGTGGAGGGGGAGGACGTGGAGGGGGAGGACGTGGAGGGGGAGGACGTGGAGGGGGAGGACGTGGAGGGGGAGGACGTGGAGGGGGAGGACGTGGAGGGGGAGGACGTGGAGGGGGAGGACGTGGAGGGGGAGGACGTGGAGGGGGAGGACGTGGAGGGGGAGGACGTGGAGGGGGAGGACGTGGAGGGGGAGGACGTGGAGGGGGAGGACGTGGAGGGGGAGGACGTGGAGGGGGAGGACGTGGAGGGGAGGACGTGGAGGGGGAGGACGTGGAGGGGGAGGACGTGGAGGGGGAGGACGTGGAGGGGGAGGACGTGGAGGGGGAGGACGTGGAGGGGGAGGACGTGGAGGGGGAGGACGTGGAGGGGGAGGACGTGGAGGGGAGGACGTGGAGGGGGAGGACGTGGAGGGGGAGGACGTGGAGGGGGAGGACGTGGAGGGGGAGGACGTGGAGGGGGAGGACGTGGAGGGGGAGGACGTGGAGGGGGAGGACGTGGAGGGGGGAGGACGTGGAGGGGAGGACGTGGAGGGGGAGGACGTGGAGGGGGAGGACGTGGAGGGGGAGGACGTGGAGGGGGAGGACGTGGAGGGGGAGGACGTGGAGGGGGAGGACGTGGAGGGGGAGGACGTGGAGGGGGAGGACGTGGAGGGGGGAGGACGTGGAGGGGGAGGACGTGGAGGGGGAGGACGTGGAGGGGGAGGACGTGGAGGGGGGAGGACGTGGAGGGGGAGGACGTGGAGGGGAGGACGTGGAGGGGGAGGACGTGGAGGGGGAGGACGTGGAGGGGGAGGACGTGGAGGGGGAGGACGTGGAGGGGGAGGACGTGGAGGGGGAGGACGTGGAGGGGGAGGACGTGGAGGGGGAGGACGTGGAGGGGGAGGACGTGGAGGGGGAGGACGTGGAGGGGGAGGACGTGGAGGGGGAGGACGTGGAGGGGGAGGACGTGGAGGGGGAGGACGTGGAGGGGGAGGACGTGGAGGGGGAGGACGTGGAGGGGGAGGACGTGGAGGGGAGGACGTGGAGGGGGAGGACGTGGAGGGGGAGGACGTGGAGGGGGAGGACGTGGAGGGGGAGGACGTGGAGGGGGAGGACGTGGAGGGGGAGGACGTGGAGGGGGAGGACGTGGAGGGGGAGGACGTGGAGGGGGAGGACGTGGAGGGGGAGGACGTGGAGGGGGAGGACGTGGAGGGGGAGGACGTGGAGGGGGAGGACGTGGAGGGGGAGGACGTGGAGGGGGAGGACGTGGAGGGGGAGGACGTGGAGGGGGAGGACGTGGAGGGGGAGGACGTGGAGGGGGAGGACGTGGAGGGGGAGGACGTGGAGGGGGAGGACGTGGAGGGGGAGGACGTGGAGGGGGAGGACGTGGAGGGGGAGGACGTGGAGGGGGAGGACGTGGAGGGGGAGGACGTGGAGGGGGAGGACGTGGAGGGGAGGACGTGGAGGGGAGGACGTGGAGGGGGAGGACGTGGAGGGGGAGGACGTGGAGGGGGAGGACGTGGAGGGAGGACGTGAGGGGAGACGTGGAGGGGAGGACGTGGAGGGGGAGGACGTGGAGGGGGAGGACGTGGAGGGGGAGGACGTGGAGGGGGAGGACGTGGAGGGGGAGGACGTGGAGGGGGAGGACGTGGAGGGGGAGGACGTGGAGGGGGAGGACGTGGAGGGGGAGGACGTGGAGGGGGAGGACGTGGAGGGGAGGACGTGGAGGGGGAGGACGTGGAGGGGGAGGACGTGGAGGGGGAGGACGTGGAGGGGGAGGACGTGGAGGGGGAGGACGTGGAGGGGGAGGACGTGGAGGGGGAGGACGTGGAGGGGGAGGACGTGGAGGGGGAGGACGTGGAGGGGGAGGACGTGGAGGGGGAGGACGTGGAGGGGGAGGACGTGGAGGGGGAGGACGTGGAGGGGGAGGACGTGGAGGGGGAGGACGTGGAGGGGGAGGACGTGGAGGGGGAGGACGTGGAGGGGGAGGACGTGGAGGGGAGGACGTGGAGGGGGAGGACGTGGAGGGGGAGGACGTGGAGGGGGAGGACGTGGAGGGGGAGGACGTGGAGGGGGAGGACGTGGAGGGGGAGGACGTGGAGGGGGAGGACGTGGAGGGGGAGGACGTGGAGGGGGAGGACGTGGAGGGGGAGGACGTGGAGGGGGAGGACGTGGAGGGGGAGGACGTGGAGGGGGAGGACGTGGAGGGGGAGGACGTGGAGGGGGAGGACGTGGAGGGGGAGGACGTGGAGGGGGAGGACGTGGAGGGGGAGGACGTGGAGGGGGAGGACGTGGAGGGGGAGGACGTGGAGGGGGAGGACGTGGAGGGGGAGGACGTGGAGGGGGAGGACGTGGAGGGGGAGGACGTGGAGGGGGAGGACGTGGAGGGGGAGGACGTGGAGGGGGAGGACGTGGAGGGGGAGGACGTGGAGGGGGAGGACGTGGAGGGGGAGGACGTGGAGGGGGAGGACGTGGAGGGGGAGGACGTGGAGGGGGAGGACGTGGAGGGGGAGGACGTGGAGGGGGAGGACGTGGAGGGGGAGGACGTGGAGGGGGAGGACGTGGAGGGGGAGGGCGTGGAGGGGGAGGCGTGGAGGGGGAGGGCGTGGAGGGGGAGGGCGTGGAGGGGGAGGGCGTGGAGGGGGAGGGCGTGGAGGGGGAGGGCGTGGAGGGGGAGGACGTGGAGGGGGAGGACGTGGAGGGGGAGGACGTGGAGGGGGAGGACGTGGAGGGGGAGGACGTGGAGGGGGAGGACGTGGAGGGGGAGGACGTGGAGGGGGAGGACGTGGAGGGGGAGGACGTGGAGGGGGAGGACGTGGAGGGGGAGGACGTGGAGGGGGAGGACGTGGAGGGGGAGGACGTGGAGGGGGAGGACGTGGAGGGGGAGGACGTGGAGGGGGAGGACGTGGAGGGGGAGGACGTGGAGGGGGAGGACGTGGAGGGGGAGGACGTGGAGGGGGAGGACGTGGAGGGGGAGGACGTGGAGGGGGAGGACGTGGAGGGGGAGGACGTGGAGGGGGAGGACGTGGAGGGGGAGGACGTGGAGGGGGAGGACGTGGAGGGGGAGGACGTGGAGGGGGAGGACGTGGAGGGGGAGGACGTGGAGGGGGAGGACGTGGAGGGGGAGGACGTGGAGGGGGAGGACGTGGAGGGGGAGGACGTGGAGGGGGAGGACGTGGAGGGGGAGGACGTGGAGGGGGAGGACGTGGAGGGGGAGGACGTGGAGGGGGAGGACGTGGAGGGGGAGGACGTGGAGGGGGAGGACGTGGAGGGGGAGGACGTGGAGGGGGAGGACGTGGAGGGGGAGGACGTGGAGGGGGAGGACGTGGAGGGGGAGGACGTGGAGGGGGAGGACGTGGAGGGGGAGGACGTGGAGGGGGAGGACGTGGAGGGGGAGGACGTGGAGGGGGAGGACGTGGAGGGGGAGGACGTGGAGGGGGAGGACGTGGAGGGGGAGGACGTGGAGGGGGAGGACGTGGAGGGGGAGGACGTGGAGGGGGAGGACGTGGAGGGGGAGGACGTGGAGGGGGAGGACGTGGAGGGGGAGGACGTGGAGGGGGAGGACGTGGAGGGGGAGGACGTGGAGGGGGAGGACGTGGAGGGGGAGGACGTGGAGGGGGAGGACGTGGAGGGGGAGGACGTGGAGGGGGAGGACGTGGAGGGGGAGGACGTGGAGGGGGAGGACGTGGAGGGGGAGGACGTGGAGGGGGAGGACGTGGAGGGGGAGGACGTGGAGGGGGAGGACGTGGAGGGGGAGGACGTGGAGGGGGAGGACGTGGAGGGGGAGGACGTGGAGGGGGAGGACGTGGAGGGGGAGGACGTGGAGGGGGAGGACGTGGAGGGGGAGGACGTGGAGGGGGAGGACGTGGAGGGGGAGGACGTGGAGGGGGAGGACGTGGAGGGGGAGGACGTGGAGGGGGAGGACGTGGAGGGGGAGGACGTGGAGGGGGAGGACGTGGAGGGGGAGGACGTGGAGGGGGAGGACGTGGAGGGGGAGGACGTGGAGGGGGAGGACGTGGAGGGGGAGGACGTGGAGGGGGAGGACGTGGAGGGGGAGGACGTGGAGGGGGAGGACGTGGAGGGGGAGGACGTGGAGGGGGAGGACGTGGAGGGGGAGGACGTGGAGGGGGAGGACGTGGAGGGGGAGGACGTGGAGGGGGAGGACGTGGAGGGGGAGGACGTGGAGGGGGAGGACGTGGAGGGGGAGGACGTGGAGGGGGAGGATGTGGACCTGTCCTCGGGCCTGCGCAAAGGAGCTTTAATCCACAAAGACTTCCACAGAGCCAGGCTGGCTGTGGTTGCAGCAACTCTGAATGAGGCCTTGGGAGGCCAGCGCAGGCTTATATCCCAGAGGGTGATTGACACCCGACCGGGTGGGGCTTGATCCATTCAGGCCGACTGATTGACAGCTGGCCAGGTGTTGTCCTGTCCCTTTACTCTCCTGCAGGAACAGAGGTTGCCCCTTGCAGTAGGCCGGTGGTGTACCACCACAGGGCAGTACTGTGATTGTTCCCCTGGCATCAGGAATCCTGGGTAGTGTGGTTAAGATTAGTGCTCAGGGGAACTCAGTACTCTTTGGCAGCCATAAGGACCACCCAAGGATGGTATGATGAGAAGCGTTGAATGAGATTTTCTTAATTATATGAGCAAAGTTTTGGAATGCTCTAAAAAAATCCAGCCTAAAAAATCAGATGACAAATTTCCAGAAGAGAGCTCTGGCACCAAGAAAACTGCAAAATTGCTGTACTCCAGGTAAACCCAGTTTTTGACAATTGGAGCCACGTGTAGCAACTTATTTGAATTGTTCACAAAAAGAAATTGCAGCATTTATTCAATAACATTAATGATATTTACAAGTCTTAATGGTTCAGTTTGCTGTTAAAGTATTCTAAACTCTCCTGTATAAAGTATAAATTTTTCATATTTTATCAGGAAAAAATTCATATCAAACCTAAATTTGTGTTCAAATAATTTCAGATTGATTACACTGGAGGAAATTACAAACAACATAGCTTTTGTGGATAAAGTTCATCTCTCAAAATAACATCAGGATTTTTATATTAAATTTAACAGGAGAAGTTCAAAGTTGCTGGATTGGCAGAGTAGCACAGGTGAAGACTTAGTTTTCCCATTACTATTGGCCAATAGCCTAGGTGTTGAGTGCAAAGTTGGTATATGAAGCCATTCTAGATGGAGTTACAAACCCATTTGAGCGTTCCTTCCTATTGACTTCATGCAGGAAAGTCAAGGCCATTGTCATGTCAAAAGGTAAATCAGCTCCACCTGATGTGCAAACTGCCATTTTATGTCAATAATAAAGGTGAAATGCATGCTGCACCTGATGATTCTTCCATGAATTTCTAGCCTTCAACCAGCTGGTCAATCCTTAATTTAAGAACTTCCTGCTCTCTGCTTCTCCTAAGAAATGTCAATTCATGCCATTAATATATCTAACTTCCTCAATCTGTCATCTCAACTTAAACAAATTAAAGTTTTTGTTCAACTTCAATGGAAATCTGTACCACAGGTTCAATATTTAATCTCTTCATCTGATAGGAATCAGTCTGTCATGTCCAAAACCATCCAACCTTTATTTATATTATCAGCAGTTTTCCATTCAGTGCTCGAGCATGGTTCTAAACCATGCTGCAGTGTTTCTTGTACACTTTAAGTCAAATATTTGTGATCAGAAATTGCTCAACTCACAAAGATAAGATTCCACAACCCTTGTAGGCATAATAGCAAATTGGATTTGACAAGTTTTTTTATTGGTTATCAGAGGATGAATAAGGCCAGTGCAACTGATTTTGTGGATATGGCTTGCAAAACGTGTTTGATAGAGTACTACATACTAGGCCTGGTCTCATAGTTTAAATCTGTCGGATTAAGAGGATCTATAGCAGCAAGATTACAGACTTCGCTCTGTAATAAAACACAGAGACAGGACTTTGTACTTCTTGCAACTGTCAGTTTGCTAATATGGATCCAAAACTTGGAAGCCAACTTTTTAAAAAGATAGATAAATATGATGAGGAAAATGGGAGTAATATTTCTGAGGATATGGAGACTGAATTAATCTTTATGGAGACCGTTTCTTCAGAATATCGAACAGAGAACAGGCCCTTTGGCCCCTTGTTGTTGTGCTGACCTATATATTCCTGACCATTGTGTAAGAGCCAAAGGCTCGTTTCTTACCTGTTGTGGCCGCGGGTGTCAGCGACTTCCCAGGATCCGAAGGTAAGCCTCCCTGTTGTTCACACGCATGAAGGCTGGCACAATTTGTGGTTGCTGGATTTTTGTGGTGGCAGCAGCTTCAGCTGGTCACATGAGCCATGGACTGGGTCAATGCATGTGTGCATGGCTCAGTGCCAGCAACAAGCAGTTGGAGCCAGGGCCAGCACGTTCTGCAATGTGCATGTGTAGGGCTTTGTATGGGTTGAAAAGGAGGTTCGCAAGCCCACATCAACAGTTGGGAGATCCGAGGAGTATGAGTTTCAGTCAACTGTTACGTTACACGGACTGTTACGTTAGGATAGACATTACAAGGAACGTTCTATGTTATGATTAATTGGTGTTTTGCAAGAATGTTTCTTCTACATTACTATTGATATTGAATGTTGCTACAGACGCTAGCCATTTTATGTTTTTTAATAAAGACCGTTTAAGAAAATTCATTTGGGCTTCATGACCAATTCATTTACTTAGCCTCCTTTTTTTTCCCATGCTTTATTGATCAAGGTCGCTACATGTTGCACTAACCATGCTGACTGGATTCCCAGCTGGAAGTTCACCTGCTTTCTACATCGGGTCAGAATAAGGAACGTGCATTTTTGTTCACTATCAGAAATAGATCATTATTAAATGTATAATTTAATTAAATTATACATTTAATGGTACCTCCCTTTTCTGCAAGTTGAAAGAAAATAAATTATCTGATATATATATATATAATTGAACATTGATAATTCTTTTAATCAACAGCATCGGGGAAAATGATGCCCTTGAGTAAAACTATATATGATTTTATACTATATATGATGAAAGGAGAGTCTTCTATTGTAATATATTGCGTAAGAGATTGTGTCCACAATCCCTAGGAGCTATTTTCTGTGAAGCAAAGTCTGGTTCTATTATCCTGATGTTATAAACTGGTCTTGTTTATTGATAAGAGCAGAACTGATGCTGAAGCAATGCAAATAATTCACCCACTTTCTGGTATATGGAAGATCATGGTGAAGGTTTGAAAATGTATTTATGAATGAAGAGAATCATATTTTCATTCAATTTAAAATCAAGTGGAAATTGAGGTGATGAATACCAAAACATGTTTTTTTTTCAAGACCACTTTCTTTTATTCCCATGCCCAAACAACTGATTTTAGTTCAACTGTAATAACAAAATATTGTGGAAATCAACGGCTGTAGTATATTGTGATCAATTTATTGCAGTGGTTTCAAATTGTTTTGCAACTCCTTATAATCTGAAATCAAAATATTAGATTGCTTCCCATATAGCTCAGTTTAAGGTTATAATTTACCATTCTATTTCCCAGTGTTGAATAAATTTGAAATGTAATTGAAATAATATTCTCGGGGAGCTTCCATTTAAATTACCCAACCAGTCATTCCATGTCTTTGACCATTTGTTGTTTCTCCCCCTCCCTCCCCCCATTTTGCTATCCCCTTCCACCTTTTAATTCCAAACATTTTTCAAGGCTAGCAATCATTTAGAATCAGAATTTATTTATTATCATGAAATTTGTTATTTTGCGGCAGCATCCCAGTGCAAATGTTTCTATAAATTATATTTCAAAATAAATAAAAATAGTGCAAGAAAACGACAAAGTGAGGTAGTGTCTGAGGTTCATTGTTCATTCAGAAATCTGTGTGCTCATCTTCAGGCTCCTGTACCATTTTCCTGATGGTAGCTGAGTGAAGAGGGCATGGCCTGGGTGGTAGGGGTCCTTGATGATATTTTCTTAAGATACCTCCTCTTGTGTAGATGTCCTCAGTGGAGTGAATTCTGGTGCCCATGATGTTGCAAGCAGAATTAACAACCCTCTGGAGTTTTTTTCATGTCCTGAGCATTGGCACCTCCATACCAGACAGTGATGCATCCAAACAGAATGCTCTCCAAGGTACACCAGTAGAAGTTTTCAAAAGTCTTTGGTGACTTACTGAATCTCCTCAAACTCCTCACAAAATATAGTTGCTGGTGAGCCTTCTTGGTAATTACATCAGCATGAAGGCTTCAAGACAGAGATGTTGACACCCAGGAATTTGAAGTTATTGACACTCTTCCCTGCTGACCCCTCATTGAGGACTGGTTCATGTTCTCTAATTTCCTTCTGAACTCAAAAATCATCTCCTTGGTTTTGCTAACATTGAGTGCAAGGTTGTTGTGACACCATTCAATCTGCAGGCTTCATTGATGTCTGTGATTCTGCCAACTACCATAGTGTCATTGGCAAATTTGCAGATAGCATTTGAATTGTGCCTGACCACACAGTCATGGGTGTAGGGTGAGTAGAGCAGTGGGATAAGCATGCATCCTTGAGGTGAGCTTGCGTTCTACTACGTAGCTGGCTGGATGGAAAACACCTTCCTGCTCCTGTGTTGCCCTCTTCACAGGCTGATGGAGGCTGTAACAGGGAAATATGCATAAACACTATCAATATAAATCAACTTTAATGACTTCTTCCCCACTGTGATCAAGTATTACACTGCCATAAGCCATTTATCCAAGAGCTCAAGAAGCTTCTCCAGTGATGAATTGTGGTAGTTTGAATAAGGCAAAGATTCAAACTTGGCACTTCAGCAGAAATGTTACAAAGTCATTAAATCATAATCTAAGATGCAGTTCAGGAGCTTTCCTGATTTGTAGCTAGATAAAGCACCCAGTGACAAAGCTTTTGAGGCACAATATGATGAATATGGACAGCATCTCGGCGAGGGGGACATTGTTTATGTTTCAGGTCAATGATCTTTCATTAGTTTTGATGTAAATTCTCTTCTACAGATGATGCTATTTTCTATTTCTATGGATGGCACAGTTAATGTAGCGGTTTGCACAACGATGTTACAGCACCAGCAATCAGGACTTGGGTTCAAATCCCATGCTGTCTGTCAGGAGTTTGTACATTCTTCCTGTCTCTGTGTACTTTCCTCTGGGTGCTCTGCTTTTGTCCTTCCATTAAAAACATACCAGGGGCTGTAGGTTAATTGGGTGGCAATAAACTGGGCTGAAAGAGCAGGTTACTGTGCTGTATGTCTAAAATTTATAAATTTTTGTTTTAGTTTTCCAGCATTTGTGGTGTTTTGGCTTTGAACCCAGATTATATTCCTTAGCCTTGACTATACGTGAACTTGCAATGAAAGGGTTCATGTCATTCTCATTTGCATTGAATGGGGTATTTCTATAATGAATACTCTTCCCTCTCACATTGGAGTGCTCATAAGTGATCTCTGCTGGAAGGGCAAGAGGACTCTGGTGAGATTTGATCTGCTTGGCTCGAGAGCTCTGTCTTCGTTGCATAATGTGCAGGTTTTCATTGCAGAGACAAAAGCATAACTTGTTACTACTGGGGTTGGGTACTAGCTAAAAACAGTGGCCTTGTTCTGTAGAAATCACTGATACCTCTGAAAAGGAGAAAGAGAAAGGGAGGGAAAGTAACTGGTGAGAAATGGAGTGAAATATATCAATGAGCAATTCCATAAAAATGTTACTAACTTTATCTTTATCTGTAGGGAAACAGGGTTATTGGTTCTTGGTGAAGAAGTGGACCCGACCTTTCAAAACATGAAGAAAACACTGATTGATAACAAGGTCCCCATGGCTACTTTAACATCTGCAGATTTTTCAAAAAGTTTTCCAGCTGTAAAACTTCCAAAAGGAGTTTCTGCCATTCTTGATAAAACAGCTGGAATCTTGCAAGCGGACCGAGCATTGAAAACTGTGCAGGTAATGGGAAAAGGGTTTGCATGGTAGCATTTAGCAGGATAACCCAAAATTCTTTGCAGCCAGTGAAGTACAATCTGAAGTATCATCATTGTGGCAATATTGTCATTGTGGCTGTTTATTTGTGAACAGCAAGTTGACATGTACAACTGTAGAATGATGACTCGATTGGCTCTTTTTGTGTATTGGTTGAAGGATATTTTTTAAGCTAGAAGATCAGGCAGAACTACAATATTCTGAAAAATAATGACATTCAAAAATAACACCTCTGACTACACTATTCCTTCAATACTGTACTGAAATATTTGTTCTCATGTACTTGCTCTTCGTTCATTCTTTCATTTGATACCTGTAAACCACTTAAAATGTTTGACAATAGAAAATTGGACACTCAAAGTATATTCTATAGAAAGCCAGTCAACATGCTCTTTATTTCCTTTTTCAGTTTGCTAAAATATAAATTCACTTTGGGAGAATGTAGCTGTATTTTGGGTGAGATGCAGAGAATTTAAATCCTTACAGTAGTTCAGTAGGTTAACATAATACATGATAAAGTAGCAAGCCTTTTGGACCAGTGGGGCTGCAGGTTGAACCTTGTAATGAAGAGCTGCCAGCGTAAACTATAACAACTGAAATGTAAAGAACTCAAGGAATAGTTTGTGTGTATGATAGTGTCGGACATCCGCGAAGTTTATTAATCCATTATCAACAATTCCTTTTGGGCAAGCTTGATCAAATGAAGAAATTTTCCTTTTGAATTGTCCATTTTACAAGGTTTGAAAACTTTTTGTTTTCAGTACAGGTTCTCAAATAAAATGTTCAAAATATTGCTCTTGACTATTTGCTCAGTAAAAATGGTCTTGTTAAACTAGAATACCTCTGAAAATTGTTATCAAAATTTTAAAACAAGATTTTATCTCTGAGATGCAATTAAAAGTGGTAACCATAGGCAGTTGATCTAAATTGTACTTCTGAAAGGCTCTCTCTTGGAACCTTTTAAATGGTATAATTGTACACTCTTGGTAGGGACGAGCTTTCAGATTTATTGCCAGAGTACATATATGACATCACGTACAACCCTGAGATTCCTTTTCCTGTGGGCCAGGCAGAATTACCACTTATTGGTAATGTAAAAAAAATCAGTAAAGTGCGAAGGTAAGAGTCCTTCAATGTCCCTGATTGAGTTTGTGGTTGAAAAGTCTGATGGTGAAGGGGTCGCGGCTGTTCATGATGGCACTTGTACCACTTTCCTGATGGTAGCAGTGAGAACAGAGCATGTGCTGGGTGGTGTGATTCCTTAATTGCTGCTGCTCTCTGACGGCAGCGTTCCCTGTAGATGTCCTCAATGGTGGGGAGGGTTTTACCTGTGATGTCCTAGGCTGTGTCCACTACTTTTTGTAGGGATTTTCGCTCAGGGGCATTGGTGTCCCCAAACCAGACCGTGTTGCAGCTGGTCAGCACATATTTCACATAGAAATTTGCCAGGGTTTCCAACGTCATGCCGAACCTCTACAAACTCCTGAGGAAGTAGAGACACTGACGTGCTTTCTTCATGTTGTAATTTATGTGTTGGGTCCAGAAAAGATTCTCCAAGATAGCAACTCCCAAGTACTTAAATTTGCTCCCCCTCTGATTACTCAATAATCACTGGACCATACACCTCTGGTTTTCCCTTCCTGAAATCCACAATCATCTCCTTGATTTTGGTGACATTGAGTGTGAGGTTGTTGTTGGTTCACCTTTCAGCCAAGTTTTCAATCTCCCTCCTGAATGCTGCTTCACCACCCATTTTTATACAACTCACTGCTGTGGTATTGTCAGTGAATTTGTAGATTGTTTTGTTGTACAGAGCCACACAGTCATAGGTGTAAAGTGAGTAGAGCGGGGGCTAAGAACACAGCTCTGTGGTGCTCCCATACTGATAGAGATTGTGGAGAAGATGTTCTTACAAATCCTCATTGATTATGATCTAGAGGTGAGGAAATCCAGGATCCAATTACATGGTATGGTGTTGAGTCCCAGGTCTTGGAGTTTCCTGGTCAATTTTGAGAGGATGGTTATTAAATGTCAAACTGTAGTGGATAAAGGGCATCCTGTTGTATGCATCTTTGCTGTCCAGATGTTCCAGAGCTTTGTGTAGAGCCAATGAGATGGGATCCGCCATAGACCTGTTGCTACAATAGGCGAGTTGGAACACATCCATGTTGCCATTCAGGCTTCAGCACCAGCCTTTCAATACAAGTCATCACTGTTGATGCAAGTGCCACTAGTTGATAGCAGCCCCTGCAGTGTTTCCTTGCAGCATTAGCCATTTTAGAGAGGGAAAGGAATAAAAGACAACACCTGCTAAAACTCTTTACAACAAAGTCCTTAAACATATGGAATATATATATATAATTTAACATGCTTTTTGAAATTGGGAATAATACTGTGTGAGGATTTGTATTTCACACCAATACTTCCATTAGCACTGTTGAGCTTTGTCAAAGAATTGAACAGGGAGGAGAGGTTAAAAGTTTCCAAGTCCATAAAAGAGTCATTGTATTCCTTTTGAGACATCATAGTCTGCCCAGAAACCATCACATACCATTATAGGTTTTACATCTCTCTTGCAGTTAATGAATTCAAGTCCAGAGACCTTTTGTAAATTTGCTGATAACATTAACCCTGTAGCATCCCTTGAAATTACATTGACAGTTTGTTGCATACCATTAAGCAGTTTGTTTTTGTTTGTAGGCCAGAGCAATTCTAATAATAATTGGCATTCTTCTGTTCATTCTACATTTTCATTAAAAGAGTGCCATTCCCTCCTGAGACATCGATGGTATGGATTTTGCAATGAACCGTAAAATGACAGTGTACATTGCTGACTTGAAGGGAAGATATCCACAAAATCTAGGTGGTTAATCTGATGAGGATCTTCCCTTTCCCTAAAATTGTTTTCTGTCAGACTTCATTTCATGAAATCACGTGTGCTTACCAACACTGATGCCGTCAAACTAGATGTTCAGCCAATTTTATTGAATAATTCTCTCAGACAATAAACTGGACAGTAGAATCTTTTACTGTTTCACATTGAGCAAAATATTTGTGGTGGATGAAATTAACATCGATGCTGAAACTTCGATTTAAAAATATTTTGTGTATTTTTTTTAATGTATATTCGAGGGACTGACAATCCAGATGTTGGTTTTTGGGATGAAGTGTTTAAGAGCATCTATTATGTTTTGGTGCATTTTATTGTGATCTATGTTTCATTCAATGATCTGTAACACTATCAAGGTTTTTAAGAACAAAATTAGTTTGGGATTAGTTGAATTTTTCATGTGTACACTGTCATTTGGAAAGTCTGCCACAGAATACTGAAAAAATTGCTGGCATCAGTTTCTGGCTTTCTGCGTTTGACTGCAAATGTATATTCTCCAGCAGTTCAAACTTCCTGCATTAGAACAGTGGCCATTAAAAGACTCATTACCTCCGTTACCACAAGTTCCAGGCTGATGGTTTTTGCATAAGCAAGTTGCAACTATTTTTCATATTCATGGAGTTTTACCAGTGCACATTTGTGTATCTTCATTCAGAACATTAAAGAACTTTATTTGCTGCTCTCTTTCCTGAATACACAAACGGATCTGATTCTTTTAACTATTCAACATGTTCCGTAATTCAGACCCATGTTTTCTAACTAATCTTGGAGCTCAATGAATTTCCTGGGTAATTATTCACACAAGTTTAATCATAAATTAAAACAGTGTTGTGATAGAAGCCAAAGCTTTATCAGCCTTCAGGATTTCAAACAGGAATAGATTCTGTGAAGGTGCAGAAAATAATGTTACACTTTTTCTGAATGTATTCAAATGAAAACGGGGGTTTAAACTTGTAAAGTGCTTTATCACTTGCTGTTGTAAACATGTGCTGATTTTGACCTTGAATCTATAGAGTCAGGTTTGACATTTGCTGACATTTATTGTTTCTCAAAGAAAGTAGTTACTAGTAGCATTGGGTTGTCAACAATGCTCTACATGAGAATGTGCTCTGGAACCTCTCTAGAACATCACCTGTCCATTCCCACTATATTCTTTTTACTATGATGTGTTTATACTGTTGTATCAAATGTTGTGATTCCAATTGGTTTTAATCCTCCTTTCTTACCTATCTGTATTTCTAATGTGCATTTCACGTGGCACTTTAGTTATTTTGCTCTGTATCCCAGACTCTGTTCAATGCGGCATTGACACCCGTTCTTCCTCCAGGCCTTCAATCTCAGAACATTTCTTTCAACTTCATGGCCAATCAGTTTCCATTTGGCTTGATGTTTGCAACTTTCCTTGATATCAAATGGGAAACTTGAGAGTTACTGCAGAGAAAGGCCACTTTAACAGAGCTGTTTTAATCTCTCTTCCATTCTGTGGCTTCTCTAGTATTATAAAAGGATGGGGGTTCTTATCACAGTTAACCAAAAGACAAGTAAATGAATGGTGTAAAACTGAAACTCTTAACTTCTTCAGGGTTGGCATCTTCCATGTTGCTTTCTTTTCTAAAAATGTCTACCCTGAAGAAGTTCTCCTTTGCTCTCGAAGAGAGTTCCAAGGGATTCTCTTTTGCTGCAATCCCTGCTGCTCTCAAGCTCATGTGCTCACCAAGACTTGCTTCCACAGCAAAGTTGCCTTAAGAAAATGCATGGTATACAGATTAACTGCTTAATTATTTAACCCTTGGTCAATCAAGCTTCCTGATGTGTATCTGATTACAATTTACAAATATTCACAAATAAAAGATAAAGGAGTTTGTTGGATACTGCAATAGATGTGAAAAATGTATTGGGGCAAAGGCACTTTTTTCCTTTATTTGCCCTTGTTCTCCACAGTTTTAAATTTGTAATCCTGCAGAATTCTGGAAAATGGTCTTGTGGACAGATGATACCAAGATTAACCCCTATCAGAGGGATGGCAAGAGCAAAGTGTGGAGGAGTAAAGGAACTGCCAAAGATCCAAAGCATACCACCTTTGCCTTGGTTGGCATCTTGCAGTTCAGCCCCTGTATTTCTGTTCATTAAGTCTTCTGCAGATGATGGTCATTGACATATCCACACCTGCCTCCTGAATAGTATTTCGGATCTGTTGGATATATCTTCTCATTATGATGAGAATTCTTCTGTCATCTGCAGTGGAGATCTTTGGAATACCAGTCCCTTTGTGATTGCTGAGCTCGTCAGCACTTTCTTATTTATAATGTTTCAAACTGTTGATTTTGATAATCCTAATGATTGAGTGATTTCTCTTTACGTTTCATTCTTGTTTTTCAGCCTCATAATAGCTTCTTTGACTTTCTGGTCCTCATTTTGAAAAATAGTATCTACAGACTCCTAAGGTGATCAAAGCCTTAGAAGCAAGCCTAGATTTCTTATACCTGCACCATTAAGTAATTAAACATATCTGAGTACTCATAAACACCTGTGAAGCCAAATATCCCAAACATTATGGTGCCCTGAAAAAAAAGTGCTGTAATTTCTATGTGGTCAAACCAAAATATATATACAAATTGTCTTAAATAAAATCTGGAATTTGCACTTTAATTCTATGTGAATTGTTTGATTACAATTTAAATGTGTGGAGCACAGGGGCAAATAAAGAAAAAAAAAATGTACTTGTCCCAAACATTATGGAGGACATGGTATATGAATACTATAGGATATTATTAAAACAATTTTGCTCCACTAGCATAATGGTTTGCAGAGATAAAAGATGAAGGAAGTGAATAATAGATGACTGGAAAGTGAGCAAAGCTTGGTAATTTAAATAGAGTTTAAAAAAAAATCAGTTCCATTAATTTTATCAATACATTTTCTGGATGATGGAGGAATAATTATTAGAAATAATGATATGTTCTCCATGATTTCACAAGATAAAATTGAATCTTTCGCAGGATTTGTTCCGGAGGTTTGGAGGGACCATTCGTGATGGTGAAAAAGTTGTTGAAATACAGCCTGGATATTGGGTTACCGTGACAACTACTTTAGGAATTTACAGAGCAAAAAGTCTGGTGATTACTGCTGGGCCTTGGACAAATGAACTATTGAACCTTGTGGGTCTACAGCTTCCTCTGAAGGTATTTGATGGCTTTCACTTAAATTCAATCTGTACTGACATCACACTTTTATGTTGTCTAAAATTACCTCCGAATATATTGGTGCAATAAGATTCAAGGTTCAAATTATTAACATAGTAATAAAACAGTGTTGTATTCTGTGAAATTTCTTTTTGTCTGCTCCAAGGCAGACAAAGTAGGAATTACCTAAGTGCCTCTCACAGTCAGACTACAGAGAGAGAAGCAAAAGAGAGTCTAAAAGCACTTCAGAACCTTTGCTTAGATATAATTTATCCTGATAGTGTTGTCCTAGTAATAATCAGTGGGGAATTATCACTGACTAAATTGAGTAATGTAATGATTGCTTTGTAATCATAAATCCTCACTATTGATCTCCTTCCCATCAGCTGTCATGTCCCTCCCACCACCATTGCTGATCCTAATTCATTTGTTGGAGGTGAGAACCTCGGATTTTTGGTAGGGGCAATTTTTGGGAAATTCATCCCATTCACTTTAACATTCAAGTGATAGCACCATTCACCATCTTGGTGGATTCCATTATTCTTGAAATATATAAAGTATCATCAGTGTTTCAATTTGAGAAGTGCTGTGGCCAATTTGCACATGGGGAGCTGCACAAAAATATTAGGACAATGAAGAGATAAATAATTGGGGTGCGGATTAAGAGATGAAAGTTGGTTGGGTCATTTTGTTTTTCTTCAAGATTGTACCATGGGCTCTTTTCCACCCATCTAAGAGAACTGTGGTTTATCCGCTTCACTAAAGATCCTTCCTCGGACAATGTGGTTCTGAATTGTACCATGGGCTCTTTTCCACCCATCTAAGAGAACTGTGGTTTATCCGCTTCACTAAAGATCCTTCCTCAGACAATGTGGTTCTGAATTGTACCATGGGCTCTTTTCCACCCATCTAAGAGAACTGTGGTTTATCCGCTTCACTGAAGATCCTTTCTCGGACAATGTGGTTCTGAATTGTACCATGGGCTCTTTTCCACCCATCTAAGAGAACTGTGGTTTATCCGCTTCACTAAAGATCCTTCCTCGGACAATGTGGTTCTGAATTGTATCATGGGCTCTTTTCCACCCATCTAAGAGAACTGTGGTTTATCCGCTTCACTAAAGATCCTTCCTCAGACAATGTGGTTCTGAATTGTACCATGGGCTCTTTTCCACCCATCTAAGAGAACTGTGGTTTATCCGCTTCACTGAAGATCCTTTCTCGGACAATGTGGTTCTGAATTGTACCATGGGCTCTTTTCCACCCATCTAAGAGAACTGTGGTTTATCCGCTTCACTAAAGATCCTTCCTCGGACAATGTGGTTCTGAATTGTATCATGGGCTCTTTTCCACCCATCTAAGAGAACTGTGGTTTATCCGCTTCACTAAAGATCCTTCCTCAGACAATGTGGTTCTGAATTGTACCCTCTGTACTGCACTAGCTAATAAATAACGGAAACATGTAAAAAGATAAAGAATAAAGTAATAATAAATAAATAAATAGATAAATAGAACGAATAATAAAAAAATAAAATGATAAATAAATAAACATTCCTTTTATGGATGATTATATCTTCCAAATCATTCTTCTTTCTTTTTAAAATATTTTTGTTGGTGTTTTACAATGTAAATAATTGAACAGTTCAATTACACAATGCACTACAAGAATCGAAAAAGAAAAAAAATTAAAGCATTAAACATTATTTTCATAATAAGAAAATCCAGAGTACAATCATAACAAAAAAATTAACAAGAAAAATGTTTACAATTCTCTTTCCTTCTCCTTCTATAATTATTTTATCAATGTTTACATTATTCACATTTGAAATCAGTTATCTATATTATCAAAATCAAAAGAAAAGATTCCAAACAAATAAAGAAAAGAACCCGCATAAATCAAAACCTCTACCATTAAGTAAGGTTTTTAAAAGAAAAGGTACATGGGAATCGAGTGACACCAATCCAGAACCAGTCAGCATTAGCACCAAAGCATCTAAACACCCTAATTCTTTAGGTTATGATAATAGTCCATAATGAGCCTCGCGTCTTTTGGAAGTTAATATTTGAATCTTTAATAGCAAATCATTCTTAATCCCAACCCCAGATGTTTAATTCAAATCTCGAGAGTGGGATTTGAAACCACAACTTTCTGACATAAAGATACCAACTGAGGTGCAGAGGATGCAAAATAAACAAGGTCATAATTGCAGGACCATTGCCTTAATTTGGGATTTAGGTGGTAATTAATGCCTGAGGTTCGCGGAGTTCATGTTAACTTCTCGGCCTCTCTGTAAGATCACAAAAGATTCGCTAATGTTCAGTTTTCAATTTGGAAAGCAATTCCTGCATCTTTTATGTGGAGATACAGCATGGTAATGGGCCCTTACAGCCCATGAGCTTGTGCTGCCAAGATTCACCAATTGACCTACAAAGCCCGTACATTTTTAGTGTGTGGGAGGAAACCGGAAGTATCCCACGTAGACACAGGATGAATATACAACCTCCCTCCAGGCAGCACAAGTTGTGAGCCCAGGTTACTGGCACTGTTAATAGTATTGCAGAAACAGCTACTTTTTCCTGCTGCATATGTGATCACCTTTTCTAGCATCCTTCCCATATTAAGAAAGCAGTGGAGGGTGTTGAGCAATAGGAATGTAACAGTTGTTTTTAGTCTCCAGTCACTAACCTATCTCAGATAGTGAGGCCTTGCAGCTGTTGTTATGTACATTTGATCTTTGACTGGGTTTTTTCAAATACCGGCAACTGTAGTTGAATGTTCACTTAAATTAGGCACACACATCCTACTCAGATCTAGTTTGCCTCAATGCCAGCCTAAGCCATTAAATATTTGGGATAGAGGCAAAATGTTTCACTTCCGCTTTGTGGGCTTTGAGTATTAAATACTAATAGCCTTGTGTTAATGGAGAAGGTAACTGAGTTCAAATCCCCGGTCTCGGTTCGCCCAGCCGTCAGTACTTGGAAAGGCCCCAGCTGTGGGCAAATAGCACATGCCAGTCTGGCAGCAGGGACTGGGAGCTGTGACAGTGTGCGGGAAACAGTTTCCCTAGTGGTCTGCAGCAGCAAACTCGGTGGATGAAGGATCCATAAGGACAACATCCAGCGAGCATGGTCTTGAAACAGACCACTCCGGGGCAATACCGTGTCACCCTGGCTGTCGTGCCTCTCACTCCGCCAGATCCAGTGGCATGAGACACAGAGGGAGGCATTTGGTCCTGGGCAAGCACTCGCCTCCAAGTCCTTGCCCTGGCTCATGGTACAAAGCTCTATGGATGCTCCACGCCCTGTTGGCCGCCCATGTCTTCGCTACAAAGACGTAATCAAGCGTGATCTCCAGTCATTCCACGTCAACCATACTGACTGGGAGGGCCTCGCAAAAAATCGCACTGCATGGCGTTCTGCAATTCGCAATTGCACATCACAAGTTCTGTGAAGGCAGAAGAGCTACAAGGCACCGTGTTCATCTTAGCTTGCGAAGGGATGGGCCATGATGATGATGAGATGGCAGTGCAAGTGAAAATAGCAATCTGATGTTAAATAATGAAGCATGCAAATACCCATTTGTTTCCTTAACAATGACAAAATCTTGATTCTGGAGCATCATTCGATAAGCCTCAATTTAGAAAATGGGAGCTTTTCCAATGGGGACGAGAGAGTGCTGCCATTATACATCTTTTAGCTGCTACTTCAGAGTAGTTTGCAGGCTACCCTGCAGCTCACTCATAACTTCAGGATTTACAGTCTACTGATCTCAGCTTGGGGAACACATCTAGAATTCACAGTTGCGATGAACTCCATCAATTTTTAGTGAAAAAACTTAAATCTTGATATAACCTGTGTCATCTACATTACCAATCATGTCAAAACTTACCCCATGGCTCTTCATAAAAACCTATTGAATAAAAAAACATATTCTTCAGCCTCTCCTCCCACCTTGGGAAAAGTTTGCAAAAGTATCACACCATAAATCACAAAAGAATGTAAACCTCTTATTGGGAGTGAAAGGTTTCTGCTCTGAGACACTAGAGGTCTCAGGGAGATATTTTATAATGTGATGCTATATATTTCCAAACAGACAAATCCTGTCCATACATGAGATCTGTATGCATGCATAATCTCACAGGAAAAAGTTAACTGCATTAAACTCGCAATATTAATCGTGATTTTTTTTTCCCCCCTTTAAATTGTGTGTATTGCTAAATTTCGCCAGGGAATAAAGATCAATTGTTGTTATGCTAAACAAGCCACTTTGTGCCTTTCGTTTATTAGACCCGACCCATTACAGAACTAACCGCTTAAACCCCACCCTGCCTTGCCCATTGGCTGCATGCCACACACTTTATTGATCTTCTTTGTTCTTTCTGTAATCCACAGTTTCGGGCTTGAGCATTTCATGGAGGTCTTGAAAAATGTCGCCAGGAGTCTGAATAAAAGAGTGGAGGGGGTGTGGTTGCAAATGCAGGAGGTAATAGATGGAGAAAGGAGGGAGGGGACAGTAACCACAAGTAGAGAGAGAAGTGGGGAGGAGAGTTAGAAGGGGGAATGGGGGAGTGAGGAGAGCAGACCCAGTGGCGTTCAGTAGGAAATAGCAGTAGATATTTATTATCCCCAAAAATTGTAATTTGGCAAGTGAAGTTGGCACGGGATAGTTTTGAATTTCCTGCATCTTTTTCAGCAAGATGCCCTTGACTGTCACTTGATGTCCCAAAAAAGTGAGTTCGCTTGCACCAAAAATGCATTTCCTTGGGTTGATTATAATTCCATATTTGTCAAGATGCTGTAGCAGTAACTTGAAATCATTGGTTTGTGTGTTCTGCCTCGTTGGTGCTCACTACCAGAACATTATCCTTGTGTACATAGAGAGGCTGGAGAGAACGTGGTCCACGAATTGTTGAAATGATTGGGCTGAGTTCCGCTAAGTAAAATGCATCTGTCAAAATTCAAATGAACTGAATGGAGTAATCACAGCCGTCTTGGGAATATCTACCTTCTTAACTGGGATTTGGTAAGAGGTGTGGACCAGGTTGATATTGGCAAACCCATGCAGCAAGCAGTTCACAGAGAAATCCTGCAAATGCGGGATGCTTCAATCTGGGATGGTGGTGTTATCCACAAGGTCGCCCATCTCCCAAAGACTTCTTCACAACCAGCTCCTCCATCTGATTAAACTCGGCGTTCTCAATCTGTTGGCAATCTGCGGATAACCTGGGTGAAACAAGAGGACCGTGGATCTGGATGTGATTGGTCATTGCATCTTTGATGTTGTTGTGATGGTAGGAAGGAGATACCAGGAGAGGGAACTGTTTGAGAAACATTCGGTATGAGCAAGTGCTGGGCTGGTTATTTGAGTGATGGTTGTTGCGGGATGACGAGTACAGCTCACCTATGCATGTGTGCAACAGTCTATTAAACCACAATTCTTTAAATCTACAAACAGGGAAAAGTGAAAGAAAATCTGTGCTGATGATGAGTTTAGAAATGTTCACTATGGTGCAAATCCACCAAAAAGCTTTCTGGTGGCCAAAGTTTTGTGTGACTGACCTCTGGCCAAATATCTGGATGCTTGAATTGTTCACGGCAACAAGAATATATTCATGGGTGATGGCACTCTTGGGGAGTGGGAGGAACAACATGCCTATATTATTGTATACCAGAGAGAGAGTTGGTGGCTGGTTTGCCCACGGTAGCTGTAGCCTCAACTGTTGTGCCCAGGCTTCCCACCCACCAGAGCTCTTGATGTCCTGACTGTGGACTCTCACCTATGACCCAGCTGCCTGACCCTCTAAGCTCCCAACTCCCTGACCGCAGATTCTTGCCTAGGCCCCGGCCACCTGCCTAATACTGCTCCAATTTCTTTTCATATCATCAGGATTTCACCTCATAATGTTTTTTTTAATCCCCTGGAGGTCTAACAAAATGCATGGCATATTTATTTACCATGAAACAGTAGTGCAGGGTTTTTTGCCTACATTTCCCATTTGCTGCAGTCCAAAAATGGAAGATTTGTAGGAATTTTAATCTAGGGAAATGTAACTTTTTACTCTGGGCGGGGTGGAGGAAGACTGGAGGTGATGGGATGGAACTTACTGCCCCATTGGCTGGCATTTACTGTCATGTAACTTTTTACTCTGGCTGGGGTGGAGGAAGACTGGAGGTGATGGGATGGAACTTACTGCCCCATTGGCTGCCATGTGTTGAGACCATGAAGAATGTATCTCTAAATAACCAGTCACAACTCCAGTTGCAATTATGTAGTTGCAGCATTGGGGAGCTATGGACATCTGCCCTTAAAACAGGGATGCTGCACTTGCTGAAGATCAAGACTGCATTGGATTGTAACCATTCACCTTATTTCACTTTATTTGTAGCACAAGAGATTGTTTTATATTTTCGATTACTGACTCTCGTTACCTCTAATTGAGCTTGCACAAATCTGGCAGTCATGTCACATCATGGAATACTCTTGACTTGTCTGAATGACTCAAATGGCTCTCTGGCTTCTCGATGATCCTGAATTCCTGTTTTATTGCTTGTGAAATGTTGCCTAAGAGTATGTTGTGCGACAAAATTATGCGTTTCGTAGGAGAATTTATCATCTACTTTATCCTATCTCTAACTTCCTAGACACGGAGAATTATTGTTTGTTACTGGAAGGAGAAAGTCCCTGGAACTTACGGAATTTCCAAAGGGTTTCCATGCTTCATTAGGATAAACAGCGGTCCAACTTTACATGATTTCTATGGACTTCCTTCGAATGAATATCCAGGACTTGTGAAGGTTTGTATGTGGAGATTATGTTCTTTATTTTGAAATTCGTTTCAACTAAAACTTTCAATCTGAAATGGCTGATAAACCCTCGAAAGTGTTAATGAAGCCTTTATGGCTGCAAGAAGTAAAAACTGGTATGAATGTATAGCTGTCACTGCACACAAGTACACTATATAAATGAATTTGTGATCATTTGGACATAACTACTCTTTGGTGTATTTGTAATGGAGAACAGAAATAGATGCTTGATTTCAACTTGCTCCACATCCTAAGCTGTATTATTGGTTTCTCATGAACTTGGTAAAAAGAATTTTTCCAAACCTTTCAACTTTATTGAAGTTTGACATCTTGATTTGTGACAGGACAGATAACCAAGATCAAAAAAATAACTTTATTCAAGTTGAGTGTTACACCATTTGCATAGTCTGAACATCCTCCTCAACGCTGCATATCATTTAACCTGTTCTGTTAACTGACAGTTAAATTTAAGGTGATTTGGGATAGATTTAAATGGGTCCTTTCTGACAGCATCGGCACTCTTTGATCTTCTTTATTGAGACAGGTGCATGAGTAGAAAAGGTTTAGAGTGATATGGGCCAAAGGTACGTGGACAAGTTGGACTGAAGGGCCTGTTTCCATGTTGAAAAGCATCATTCAGTTTTCAGGTGGTTGGACACAAAATATGAAAAGATCCAGCTTGATTATTACCAACACCAACGTTTCTTGTAATTGATTTTGCGAAAAGAGAAAGAAAAATCTAAAATGATTAGAAGTCTTGGGTTGTCCACAAAGCTACTTATTTATTATTTCATTTTGCTGCTAGTATAGCTTTTCTACAAGTTCATCTGTTCACATTTGTAATGGAAATAGCAGATGGTGATCTTGTCAACCTTCGACAACATCTGAGGTTAGAAAGGTGCAGCAAGGGGTTGGTTTTATATTGCCTAACACCACTGCTGGATAATTCTTAAACACCAGTCAGCTTTCCTTCATTTAAAAATTGCTGGAAATACTTTAAAATTAATGTCACAAAAATCAGAACTAATGTTAATGTTGAAATAGGATCTCATTTATACTCAGATATACAAGATAATCCCAATTTTTGGTTTGGATTCTTGTCTGCAGCATCACTGAAAATCAGATTTGCAGTTGTGCAGTGTGTTCATATAATTTCAGGGAATGCCATTGTACATTCAGGAATTACAAGCAATGGCTTTGAACGCTCGTCTGAATTTTAATTTTTAAATCCAATCCTTTTGAATAAGGTGAAGGTTTTTCATTCTGCCAGCTGTAAGGATCATGAATGAAAATGAGTTAAGAAGCCTCAACTCATTTTATAGCAGGTGTAGGTCCAGAGCACAGATTCCTTTTCTAAATTGACTGTTTTACTCAGAAAGCTAATAAATGTACCATAATTGGTGAGGGATATAAAAGTGTCAATATGTTACACTTTCCTCTTGAAGTTGGAATTAAGGCCTGTTGGAGAAGATTTGCTGTGTGTAATATCTGTAAGGAAATGTACAATAAAATACCACCTTGATTGCTGGAAACATGCCAAGGTATTCATTCTTTTAAACCATTTTAATCCACACAGTACCAAAAAAAGGAGTGTTTTAATAAAATTGCCTGGCTAAAAATAGGTAGCGGTGACTTGACAGTGAGGCAAATAATATGAGGTGTGTAAAAGGATGTTCAAATACAGAGGATAAAATTATTGTTTTAAAATAAATTCTGGGAATTCCGAAAACCTTGTCTGTCGGGGGTTAATGGTTCCTCTGAAGGTTTGATTGCCTCACATTATATCATTTGACTCCAGCAATCAAAGCTAGCTTGATGCTGGGATTTTAGAAACTATTTCTGTATGGCAGAGGAATGTTTAATTTTTTTTTTTCACAATATAAAGCAGCTGCTTTTCCTCGGGTTAATACTCCATTCCCGATTAAATGTTTTTTTGAAGTAAAAATGCCTTATCCAGTATACAAAAAAAATGAAGCTTCTTTCAAATAGAGAAATCTGAAGATGGAATACCTTGTTCTTTTTTACATCTGTGGTAATGAGATGGAGTCTGTAGCGACAGTGATTGAGTGAAGTTCTTCTGCAGCTTGGTTTTTTTGGGAGAGATGTTTCTCCTTGCTGAACTCTGACAGCTGACTTAGTTCATTGTGCAACTATCTGTCAAAAAGAACCACCAAGTGACATTAGTTTAACAAGTTGAGAGCTAAGTGTGAATAGTTTCTTCTGTGTTGCGTGGAGAGTTGTTATTGTATCTTCTGTGTTTTCTTCATAATTAGATGTTAGTATGTGATTCTTTTGATATGGAGCTGTACTCTTGCTTTCCATTGTAAGGAATCATCCCTAATACAAAAGAGGATTGCACAGAGAATGAGAATCATTCAATTCCTTGGTCTGATGTATGAATGCTCCCATTATTCATGGATAAAGATTGCTACCTACTGGCTGCTTTAGGAGCCCAGAGGGAATTCATTATATCACTATCAGCCATACCTGATTCACAGTGCATGTCACTCTCAGCAGAATTAGGTGATATCATTGTGGATAGGCTTGAAAGGAAAAAAAAGACTCTTTTTAAATATGTTCTATTTATACATATATTTCTTTCTTTGGCTTGGCTTCGCGGACGAAGATTTATGGAGGGGTAATGTCCACGTCAGTTGCAGGCTCGTTTGTGGCTGACAAGTCTGATGCGGGACAGGCAGACACGGTGGCAGCGGTTGCAAGGGAAAATTGGTGGGTTGGGGCTGGGTGTTGGGTTTTTCCTCCTTTGCCTAGATGTAAATATTACATCTAGGCCATTCTGGCAAGAAATTGCAGAAAAATTAACGAGAATAACAGGAGTGGCCTTCATGGGCGACCCAGAGCTATATCTGTTAGGTAATTTACTGGAAATCATTGACCAAATATCAAATCTCATTTTTAAAAATAACACTGGCGGTAGCGAGTCAAAAATATCCCCATCACTTGGAAGTCTGACTCCCCTCTACTTCTAGCACCATGGACTGTGGAAATGAACAGCTGTTTAACCATGGTGGGGGGGGAGAATCACATACAACTTAAAGAATAAATATTACATTTTTGTAAAGGTCTGGCAGCCAAACCTGGACCACATGGGGCCGAGATACAGTAATGAAAAGGGTATAAAAGTAACTATTATATATACAAAAACTTAGTTTCCCCAACTGTATTCTATATACTTAAAAGCTCTGACAGTAGATCTGTATGTAAGGAAGGGGGTGGGGAAGGGAAAGAGGGACTGTTTTTGTTTGTTGTGTTTGTGAGAAAAAGTTTAATATATTGTATATTTTTTAAACAAAGAAGAAATATTACATATAACCTTGTACGGAAATGTCCTTTTTAGGTGTGCCATCATGATGGAAATAATGCTGACCCAGATGAACGGGATATCAATTTTCATCTGTCTTCTCAGGATGTAAACCTCTTGAGTGACTTTCTGTCCAAAGAGTTTCCTGGTTTGGACCCCAGGCCAGCTGTTATTGAATACTGCATGTATACAGTAAGGTATCCGTTTTGTTAACTATAAATAGCCAGAATGATTTTTCAAAAACTCACTAGATTTTGAGGTTCTATATTTCTTTGAATTGCAAAAAAAATCCTCTAAATATTAAAGTTTCTGCAAAATTACTTTCTAAAAGCAGGATTTATCTGTTTCATAGCCTTCATTGAAGGAGCTTAAATGCTACCTCCGTTTCAAATCCAGCACCTGAAATTGTTGCCTGGTTCCTGTTGATTTCAATTAAATTCTACCTTGTTACTTCTGGTACAGTAGTGCAATCAATTCTTTTAAAGGTACAATATTTAAAATACTGAATTTAATATGAATTTTTTTTATTATTTATCTTCTTTTCTCTTTTATGTCGTTTTCCCTTCTTTGCGGCACCTTAATCTTGCGTTGGAGTGTTTTACATCAATGGGAAACTGCAGCAAGTAACATGTGTTTGTTGCAGGTGTACATTGTATTTGTGTACATGATCATAAACTCTCATCAGTTGACAAAGATGCTTGAAAAAAATCCTGTTGCTTTAGAGTCACGGAGTGGAGAAGACTATTTGACTCTCGGTCCTCTTGAGTCTGTTCCACCACTCAGCTACAACATGGGCAAACTCCATATATTCAACTTACACATGCTATAGTCAGTGAAATGTATAAATCTGAGAGAATTAACAACTTGCAATACATAGACAGCCATTTTACACCAGTTCCAAACTTCTGTCTATCTGTGTGTTTCATGATCACTCCTGAAAGACCTGGATCTGTTCTTTTAAACCATGTGTCCCCTACCCTAGTCTTTCCAATCTCCGGAAAAAGTTCCTCCCTATACTGTGTTGTTCTTGCATGATGAATTTGCATCTGTATTTCGTTCAATTTGCTCCTTGTACTTCACATATTTATCTGAAGTATAATTTAAGTCATAGACCTGAAATTGCCCTCCTGTATTCGTGCTTTATTTAAATATAGAAATATTATTTGTAGTATTATGTCCATTAGGCTCTGGTTCCCATAAATACATCCCAACAACACTTACAAAGACTCTCATCCCTTCCTGTCATTCAGCTGAACTGACAATCTTAATGTTTCTGTAGACCATTTTAATAACTACTGTTAATTATCTTTTTAACAATTATAATAATTGAGTTGAAAGTGGAGTAAAAAGGCTGTGATGTAGTCCAAGTGTTCCAAAGACAATTTGGAAGTATGTTCCCTGTGCTATTTTTCATGTGTCTTTTTTAAAAAAATAGTATAATCAGTTGCTTGCACTGAGAGTAGTAATCATGTACTGTAGATAGCAGCACTGTGTTTTTCCTAGAGTTGAATTGATGGCTCAACTTCATTTTTACCAGCAAGATACAAGATATTGCAAAACAACAAAATATTTATTCAATTTGATCACCAGGGAAAGCCTGAGAGCTCCTGAGAATAATAATGATCCATGGAGGAGCTATTTTCTTGGTGAGGAAGAAAGAATTGTAATTATTTTGTGCCCTTCGTAACCTCTCAGTGCATTATTGGTAATGAAATATTTCTGCAGCCTAGTGACTGTTGAAGCTGACAGTTTGGGCCCAGCAAGGCCCCAGAAACAGTAAGAAGATAATTGACCAAATAATCAGTTGTAGTACGAGTGAGTGGAGGGAGATACTGGCCAGGACTTCAGGAGTAGCTTGCCTGTTATTTACTCCCATGAAACCTTTTGTGTTCACCTGAGAGAGCAGACAGAACCTCAATTTAATGTCTCTCTTAAATTTAATCCATGTACACTTACTTTTTTTCTGATTACAATGTTTTGATGTTGAGACTATCTTGAATCAAGTTAAGTATTTTAAGGCAAACAGCAATGATGTATTAGTTGACGAAAGCATAGTTAACTATGGTGAGGATCCACTTTTCATCATTTCAGCCTCTGATTTCAGTGATCAGTGAACTTCATTGATTACAGTCGTTTCTCCAGCATTTTGTGTTTTTACTTCAACCAGATTGGTGGCTTCAGATTTTTGTGATTTACTTCTCATTTCAGTGCGCTCACTTAGGTTGGAAATTCATCTGTTTCAGTAAAAACAAAAATTTGTCTTTGTCATTCACATTTCACAGAGCTAATTGATCATTTGGTTTGTCAGGTTTTCCGTAAATCCAAACATACCTCAACATTTTTATGCTTTTTTAAAAAGTAACTTAAACATTTCATCTTTATCTAAAGGATAAAAATTGTAAGTGACTTAGCTCAGCTGGAAAAATGGGCTGAAAACTGGTAGATGGAATTTAATGCATGCAAGTGTGAGGTGTTGCATTTTGGAAGGACAAATCAAGAAAGGAGATACATACACAGGACCCTGAAGAGTGTGGTAGAACAGAGGGATCTGAGAATACACATAGATATGGTAATTCACTGAAAGTGGCATCACATGTGGATAGGGTGGTAAAGAGAGCTTTTGGCATATTGGCCTTCATAAATCAAAGTACTTAGTATAGGAGTTGGGATGTTATGGTAAAGTTCTGTAAGACATTGGTGAGGCTAGATTTAGAGTATTGTGTCCAGTTTTGGTCACCTCGCTACAGGAAAGATATCAATAAGATAGAAAAGATTACTAGGATGTTGCCCAGAATTCAGGAACTGAGTTACAAGGAAAGGTTAAACAGGTTAGGGCTTTATTCCCTGGAGCATAGAAGAATGAGGGGAGATTTGATAGAGATATTTAAAATTATGAGGGGATAAACAGGGAAAATGTAGATCGGCTTTTTCCACTGAGGGTAGGTGAGATACAAACCAGAGAGTATGTGTTAAGAGTGAAAGGGGGAAAGTTTAAAGTGAATGGTAGGATTGGAATGAGCTGCCAGCTGAAGTGGTGAATGCAGGCTCAATTTTGACATTTAAAAGGATTTGGAGAGGTACATGGATGGGAGAGGTATGGAGGGCTATAGACTGGGTGCAGGTCAGTGGGACTAGGCAAAAATAATGGTTCGGCATAGACTGGAAGGGCTGAATGGGCCTATTTCTGTGCTATAATGTTCTATACTTCTAAAATGTTATGGCCTACTTGCCCTTTTTTGATCTCACTGTCTTCAATTGAGCCCCAACATTAAACCTACTCTTTTCAGCTGGTCGAAAGGTCCTGTCTATGTGGAGGCTGAGCTCTGATGGTTTAATTTAGACACGAACTTGGAATCCACTGTGGTTCCCTGCCAGTCCTAACCAGCTGGGAATAGGATGCAGGATCCAGAGAGTTATTGAAATGTGCATTCATTTATATTTATTTGTTTATTTGTGAGGTGAAACAAAATCAGAATTACTCATCCAGAACTCACAAATAATAACATGATACCCTCATCCCCCAATGCCTGGCACCCCGCAAGCAAACCATTTCCTGCTGTGGTTGGGATGTTCCCTCTGTCATAGATAGCAGAGAAGATTTACCAGGTCTTCAGGAGTTGAGTTACAGGGAAAGATTAAACACGTTACGACTTTATTCCTTGGAGTGTAGAAGAATGATGGGAGATTTTATAGAGGTTTACAAAATTGAGGGGTATAGACACAGTAAATGCAAGTAGGCTCTTTCCTCTTTGATTAGGAGAGATAAATACAAGAGGACATAGCTTTGGGGTGAAAGGGGAACATTAGGGGGAACTTCTTAACTCAAAGAGTGGTGGGAATGTGGAATGAGCTGCCATCTAAAGTGGTAAATGCAGACTCACTCTTAAGTTTTTAAGAATAAATTGGATAGATACATTGATGGGATATGGAATGGGTGCACGTCAGGCCGACTATCAGAGTGATACTTTGGCACAGACTAGAAGGGTCAAATGTCCTGTTTTCAGTGCTGTAGTGTTCTGAGTTGGCCCTGTTCACATTCACTGAATCTAAAATCTAAGTGTTAACTTGATTTGCTAAACTTTTCATAAATTAATGAATCCAAAAATACCTTAAAATCATCAGGCAATAGAATAATAGCTTTGATATAAAAAAATTAATTTAAAAAAAGTTTTGAAGTTTTGGCTTAATTTGAAAGCCTGAGAGATGTAAACCTTGGATTTGATGGAACATTAATGTGAAGTGGGTGAAGCTGGGGGTTAGATCCTTGATAGAAATTGGGAAGGTGGGAATTAATACTGCAGGTTACTTGGTCCCACTGTGTCCCCACATCTCACTTCCATTGTCAGCTGGAGATTTCTGCTTAATTTAGAGTGATGTTAGGAATTTCATTGAAACCTGCAAAGTCTCCTCCACCTCTCAATGGGGAGGGAGATTTTTTTTTCCTTTTGGTTCTTCTCAGCCTTTGTTGACCAGTCCCAAACTTAGGTTGTCTCTGTTATCATAAAGTATCTAGGACAGCTTGGAGAAATGGCTCCAAGTACCATGCTTTTCTCATGGTGAATTCTAACGTTATTTAACAGAACACTCCGGATCACGATTTCATTCTGGACCATCATCCTGATCATGGGAACATTATCATTGGAGCTGGATTCTCAGGTTGGTGCAGTTACAATAGTGATTTCAGTGCACCTGTTCCTCTCATTTGAATGTGGTGGAGATCCTAGATGATGATCCATTGAATATGGAGGCTAGGGATGGAAGGAGAGGACAACAAGACCCTACCCTTTGGGTTTGAGGAGAGTGGTTGAGAGTAGAAATGTGTTTGGGAGCCATGATGTGAAGGGAAGCGACCGTTTAGATAATTAAAAAAAAAACACTGGTATGGAAACTCTTTAGAACTAAAATGATTGAGTCAGAGAAACCAGGAGTGTGGAAATGGACAACTTACTGGAAGCTGAATGGAAGTAAGTATAGGTAGCCCTGAGAGTCATGGGGATGTAATTAATATTGATCACTAATCTCTAGCCTTGCTACCTGAATCCAATTTTTGTCTCCATGAGGCCCACCAGTCTTGCTGGTTATTTCTTGCAGTTCCCATTTTTATTTCAGATTTCTAGCATCTGCATTTTATTGAAACTTGTTGAGACTCTTGTATGAAATTTGGATTCTTTCAAAGGTTTGATCAAATATCCATGAAATGGAGGAATCAGGCAAAATTGGGCTCAATCTTAAGCTTTCCACGATGACATCACTGAATTATAATTACTAGTAATTTATGGTAATGTTTGTTCTAACCATGTTGTTCAAACTGATTAATTAAGATAACCAGAATGTAGTCACATGATATCAAATCTTCCTTTAACATTACAAAACGTTCCCCTCTTTTTTTAAACACACCAGCTTTAAGTGACTATAGTTTTATAATTTACTGGTCATTTCTAATTTATTGCTATGTTAGGGGAAACACAGATCAAGCCCCCAAGCCACAAATCCAATCTGCAGCCAATTTATAATTTAAATAAAGGTAAAATCATCATATGAATGTAAATCTATTCCACATTGAAGAGTTTTCTTTCAGGCCTATTTCTTATGCCAATTAGGCCCCACCAAGCACAACAATTACATACAAAAATATATTTTCTCGCTGTGCTGACCAGCCAATCTAATGGATTTATAAATCACATTGCATTGGGAAATAACAAATGATTATTCAAGAAATTGTGACTCCTTCTCTGACAACTTTTATATGAATTTAAAGAGTGGCTGTAAATTCCATTCCCTTGGGACATTACTGGTATCATTTGGAACAACATGACCTGTATATAACCATTTCAATTTGTACCACAGCTTTTGTTCTGAGTGTCATCTAATTTCCGGGCAGTGGAACTGCTCAGGTATGTTTTCCCCATGAAGTATTAATTCTCCATCTCTTTCAACGGAGTGGCTGAGTGTTTCTAGTATTTTGTTTTAGATTTCCAGCATCTTCAGTTGTTTTGATTTTTATTAAATCTGAGATCAATGTTTTTCATGCAATTAATCTTAGCTTTACATTAATTTAGTTGACTACTAGATTGTAAGAGTTCCACCTTTCTCAGTTGCTGGAGCTACAGATTGGATGTGTAAAGTCCAGCATTAGATAATAGATCAGTACAGCACAGGACAGGCCCTTTTGCCCACAATGTTTTACCTACTTATATAAACCTACTCCACCATCACTCTCACCCTTTTCTCCCTCAGATCACATGCCAAGGTAAGAGTCTCTTAAGTATCCCCATTGTATCAGCATCGGCCACTATCCCTGGGATTGCATTGCAGTTGCCCACTATTCTCAGTGTTTTTAAAAAAAACAACCTTTTCAGTCACCTCTCATCCTTCCTCATTCCAAAAAAATAAGTTCTCACCTGCTCGACCTATCCTCATAAGACATGCTCTAATCCAGGCAACATCCTGGATAGATCTCCTCTGCACCTTTACTAAAGCATCCTTTTTTGTAATGAGACAACCAGATCTAATGTAATACTCTTAAGTGTGGTCTCAGCAGAGTTTTGTGAGCTGCAACATCACCTCATCGCTCCTGAACTTATTTCCCAACTACTGAAGACCAACACACCTCCTTAACCTCTCTATCAACTCGTACATCAACTTTGAGGGATCTATGCACTTAGACCCCTCTATTCCTCCACACTGCTAAGAATTCCACCATTAACATACTCCATCTTCAGATTCAATCTTCTAAAAAGTATACTTTACACTTTTCTGGATTGAACTTCATTCTTCATTTCCCCACTCAACTCTGCTCCTGCCTATATCCATTTGGAACCTATGACAACCCTCTACACTATCCATCACACCTCCAAACTTTGTGCCACCTGCTCACTTACTAACCAATCCATCCACTTCATCATCCAAGCCATTTATAAAGATCACAAACAGCAGGGGCACAGAACAGATCCCCGTGGAATACTACTAACCACTGACTTCCGACAGTCGGAATACACTCCATCTACTACCACCCTCTGCCTTCTAGTGGCAAGCCAATTCCAAATTCATGCTGCAAAGTTTCTCAGGATCTCATGCCTCATGAGTTTCTGGCTGAGCCTACGATGCGGAACCTTGTCAAGAATCTTATTAAAATCCATTAGCACAACGTTATGCAGCTCTGCCCTCAACAGTCTGTTTTTGTCACCACCTCAAAAATGCTTGAAAAGTATTCCCATCCTGAGACGGATATGGACCCCATTTTCCAAATTTTGAAGATGATTTCTAGATTTTTGGGGCTGCAGCAAATCCTAGGATCTGGAGCAAATGGAATTTCATCAGGAGTCTTGCTAAGGTTAAAGGGCATGTGTGGGACATGAGAAAGGAAACTTAAAAAGTGATCAAGGATCCAAATGGATTGAAATGGCAGTTGTAAGATTTTGTGGGCCAAATCTGGCAGGATTTAAGGTTGCGGGGGTAAAAAAAAAAATCAGGGAGAGTAAAGTCTGGAATTTTCAATTGCCATGAGAAGAGAAATCCATTCTTAATAAAAGAGCGCTCTTGTGGGACAAAACAAATGGAATATCTCTAGTAGTAATGGTCACTGTCCTCCATGCAAATATTTCCAGAATTAATCATTTAAATGAACTTCAGTGTTGGGATGAGTGTGGGAGATAAAGGGTGAGTGTTCATAACAATACTTTTACCCCTACTTGTGACAAAGTATACATACATGTTGTTGGAGAAATGTAATAAAATTAATCATGGCTTACTTTGTAATCTGATTATTCATGCTATAGAAACACTTCAACATATTTAAGAGGTATTTTATCACATTTCTGAGAAGGACCCAAGCACAGAAAACTATACCTACACACTTCATATAAACATCTTTGCTGCCTTCCCACTGAATGGATCTAGCTTTCTCTGGCTTAGAAGATGATGTGGTAAAGAACTTGATTTCATTCTCCTTTGACTTTATTGCCTCCAGTTGATTTAATTTAATATAAAATCTGGAATAATTTCTACTAGATACCATGTACTAAGTTGAAAAGCTGCAGTTAGAATGCAAATATTTCCAAATAACATGGTTTAGATACACGGAGAAAGATATCTTGCCCCATATGGCCTTGATGCCTCTTAGAGACAGATCGCTTTGTCCTCCAAGGCCTCACTTTCATTCCCCTTCGCCATGATGCTGAACTCTTCTTCTGTCAGGTCCATCTTAGTACCCACTTCAACAATGCCTGGCCTTTATTCTCCGCTCGAATCCCAATCTCACTGCCAAACCCGCAGACAAAGGTGGCACTGTTATGGTCTGGCTCACTTGCATCTCTTGCCCAAAGCCGGACAACTCTCAGAAACCTCTTCTTACTTACCCCTCCAACAGGACCCCATCAATTCATCAAACCACTGTATAAAGTTCTGCCTCTGAATTCTTCACTTCCGGTTATCTCCCAAGCATGGCCTCATTGTTTCCCAACCCCACACTGCAAATTTCTACCTCCTACCCAAGATCCACAAACTCAATTGTCCTGGCAGACCTATAGTTTGCACATGCTCCTTCCCCACTGAACTGGTATCTACCTCAACTCAGTTTTGTCCCCCAACTCCCTGGGTCCAGTCCCTCCCCACCTACATCTGTGATGCTTCACATAGCCCTAGTCACTTCAACAACTTTTAGTTCCCTGAACTCGACTGCCTCATCTTTACCAAGGACATCTAATCACTATACACCTCTATCCCCAATACCTCAAAGCCCTTTGTTTTTTTTCTCAACAACAGACCCAACCAGTCCTGTCCACTATCACCCTCCTCTGATTGTCAGAACTTGTCCTCACCCTCAATAACTTCTTATTTGACTCATCCCATTTTCTCCAAGCCAAAGGCGTTTCCATGGGTACCTGCATGAGTCCCAGTAATGCCTGCCTTTTTTGTTGGCTATATAGAGCAATCCATGCTACAAGCCTACGCAGTGGCTTAACTCTAGCTCCTTAACTCTCTCCACAAATACTTGAGTTCTGCCTCATGCACCCATGATCAATTCATCAACTTTATCCACTTTGCTGCCAACTTCCACCCTGACCTTAAATTCACTTGGTCCATTTCTAGCAACACTCTTCTTTCTCGCTCTGTCTCCATCTAGGGAGAGAACCTCTTGACAGACATCTACAAACTCAACAATTCCCTCAGCTACCTCATTGACACATCTTCATGTCTTGTCTCCTGTAAGGATTCCATTCCTTTTTCTTAATTCCTCTGTCTCCATTGTATCTGCTCCCAGGATGAGGTCTTCCATGCCAGATCATCTAAGATGTCCTCCAAAAGCTGTCTTCCCCTTCAACTCTGCCCTCACCTGCATATCTTCCATTACCCAACATCTACCCTGGCACCCTCTGGCCCACACACGCAACAAAGACAAGATTCCCCTTGTCTTCGCCTACCACCCCACCAGCCTCCACAACCATTGCATCATCCTCTTCCATTTCTGCCACCTAGTGCGTATGCCACCATCTTCCCTTCTCTCTGCCTTCCACAGGGACTGGTCCCTCCATGACTCCCTCGTCCACTACTCTCTTCCCACCAATTTTGGCACTTAGCCCTGTGACCGCAGGAGATGCTCCACATACACTCCTTCTCCCTCACCACCATTCATGGCCCCAAACAGTCCTTCCAAGTGCAGCACTGTGAATCTTCAGGGGTCATCTACTGTATCATTGTGGTCTCCTCTACATAGGAGAGACTGGACACAGACTGGGGATTATTTCGTTGAGCACCTCAGCTTTGTCCGCCACAATAGCGGAAATCTCCCAGTGGCCGCTCATTTCAATTTTGTTCAAAATCTCATGCAGTGTCAGACTGAGACCATCTGTAAATTGGAGGAACACCACCTCATATTCCATGTGGGCGCCCTACAACCAGATGGCATTAATATCGATGTCTCCTGTTTCTGTCTGCTCTGCCCTGCCCCCATATCTTTCCCTCATCTGTCTGTATTTTTCTTTTCTCTCCTTTCACAGAGCCAAAAATAACACCCCCTCCACAAATCAATTCTCACCTTTCCTCTCTCCTGACCTCTTATCATATCCAATTAATACCTTTTGTCATTTGGTCTGTGCTTTTTTTTTCTCCCTCCCCTTTTCCCCCAGCTTTTTAATATTGGCGCCTACCTACCTTTTTTTCTTGTACCTTGAAGGAGGACTCTGACCCAAAATGTTACTTTTTTTTAGTATCTTTAACACTTATGGATGCTGCGAGACCCGCTGAGATCCCTCCAGTACTTCTGTGTTTTTACTACAATCACTTTCATGTTTCACTTAATCCCTGTTGAATTCTCTTTCATTACTGGCATAAACTGGATTGAAAGAGAAGTTGTTTTTGGTTTTTTTCCCCCAGATTCTTCATAAATTGAATCAGATTTATATTCTTTCAATGTTCTGGATGGTTCTATCAAAAGTCAGTAAAGACTTTTGGCATGAACCTCATTTGTATGCGTGTGTGAATGTGGTCAGATATAAATAGACTCCCCACAGAATTCCCTACTAACAGTTGGGACTTGATATGTGGTGAGAACAGAACAGGATGGATTTGTGCAGGTCGTAGATTGAACTGTCTGAGTGATAGCCACACATCCCGGCCAGATTGTAAATGAAGTCTGACACAGTAACACGATGAGATATCCCTTTTTGATGATCACCCTTCACTCTTAGAATCTGTGACTAACTGCCTACCAAATATTATTCTATTTAAAACCAATTACAATTCTGAATCCTTTTCCAGAACTGTGAAGATTTTTTCCACTCGAAGTTTGATGTAATATTTTATGATGTGATGTAGTCAGTATTATCATGGAAAATGAAGAATAAGATTGGAATACACAAACACAACTCTCTCTCTCACACTATTTCAATTTTAGTTCTATCGCACATGGTGCACTCAAGACAAGATCACCAATTAAATGGTGCACAACAGGGTGCACACTTGATTCTTTGACAAAGTTAGGGGTCTGAATTCCAGTCGAGAGTGCAAAATTGAGCGATCCACAAGGAGCATTTCATGACATCCAATTTGTGCACCATTGCGAAATTCCCTTTTTTAGGATGATGTTAAACTAAAGCCAATTCTGCTCATTAAGGGAACTCAAACATTTCTGTGATATTATTTGAAGATATTTGTATGAGGTTCCTGTTTCCCTTGAGCCAATTAAAGCCTTATTTGTTTGGATCTTCTAAAAGGGGCAAGCAAAGAGACAAAGATTTTGATTAAAACTATAGTTGTTTTTAAAAAAATTAACTGAATATTGCAACTAGAATCTTGCTGCCTTTGTGAGCAAGTCCTTCAAGTAAATAACTTGGCCTATTTTATAGAATGAAATTCTCCCCATGCCCTGACCATTGTTTATCCCTCAATAAAATATGTGGACATTTATTGCTCTCTGTGGAAGTATGCAATGTATATGCAATAAAGTGACTAAATTTGAGAAGCAATTGGATGTAAACTTTTTGAGAAGGTCTGAAAATTATTTAAGTAATTTGTGTGGGGGGGGCAGGGGAAGCTTGTTACTTGTACTGACATCTCAAAGGCAGTTGTGTCCTTGTTTAAATACTGGCATTAATTTCCATTTATATCTTGGGACAAGTTTTAACCCAGCCTTCTGTCTTTGCCCAGCTCAGAAGATCCAACAAATAAGGCTTTTACTTCCTTTTCTGTGTCCAGAAGAATGAAACTCTGACAGATGCTTTCAATGTTTTCCTTGCATTGCAGGTGGCAGGTCTGAGGACAATTTAGAGTGAGTTTATTTGGTCTGAAAGAGCAGCTTCCTTAGGTTTGACAGTCATGTGATTTAAATTAATTGCACCATGGAACATGCTGATGTTTATGTGATATTTATCCTGATTAATATGGAATAGCAGTAAGTTATATTTAGCAGTCATACCATTTGAAAGTCAGCGCATTGTATTTAGCAGCTTTCATTGGAACACATTTTATTTTTTTCAGGTCATGGCTTCAAATTTGCTCCAGTGGTTGGAAAAGTCCTCTCCGAGCTCTGTTTTGGAAATAAACCATCCTACGATCTTTCTCCTTTCAAAATTAATCGTTTCTGGTTAAAGTCTTCGCTTTAGAGTGATGGTAAAACTTTGAATCATAATTCGCATGGAGAAATGTATTCCATCAATAAAAAAAATGTCAGGTAAAATTTTGGATCAGGAAATAGAAGCTTGTGTAATGGTTTTTTTGAAAACCAGGAGAAACTAATTATTTTTAAAAGATTGAATCATGCCAGAATCATTTGTTGTTTGAAGGAAAAGGACTCAAGAGGTACAAGAAGGTTTTCAGCTGCTGTGTTTTGATAAAAATCAACTGGACTGCATTGTATCAACCAATTATTGTGTTTCAATGTTAATTAAGTCCCGAAATTCAAATTGAATTATGATTTCTGTTCTTTTTAAGTTGGCAACAGTTAACTGTTGGAGGAAAATCAGAATTTAATCATTGCAGTGGAAACACAAGCAATAGATAGATGAACTTGAGAGAAGAGCTTTCACTTTTGAATTAATTTAAACAGGGTTAATGTTCTAGTTAACGTAAAGTGGGAGTTTGATCTGAAAAGTGCCTTCTCGTAAGAATACTTCCCATGTGGTTTTCATTATTTTGTGTTTTGTTCAGCAGCCTTTTTATCCTTCAATATCAGGGATGGCTTGCTTTTTATTTCATATTTTTGCATAAAGCTTGGCAAATAGCCCTTCCGGCCCCACAAGCCCATCCCGCTCAAATACCCCAATTTACAACTGGTGGGTTTATGATTAATGCCAGTGAATAGCTTGTCTTCTGAAATGGAGATCAAGTGAGAGGAGAGAAGTGTCAGAAATAGTTTGTGTATTTGAGAGCAGAGTTGAGGTTAATGACAAACTTTATAAAATTAAGAAGTTCTCTATGCATTCTCTTTGGAATGAAGTCTGTTCAACATGGGCAACAAAAAGACTTGTGCAGCTGGGATCCCTAAGAGTTCCTTCAACACTCATTTGAAGGAAATCAGGGGTGTCAAAAGAGAAGTTGTTCGGGGTGAGAATGACTTCTACCAAATGGACGAGGAGTGTTGTTGGAGGAAAGCTAATTGAAGCATGGTTCCAGGAAGAAGCAGAAGCCTTTAAGACCTTCCTAATGGGGAAAGGTCTGACGATTGGGCCAGGGGATGAGAATATGCCATAATAATGGAAGGCATATGAAGCATCCTGGATGCAGGTGAAAGGGGACAAGACAAAGATAGAAAGAATGGAGTCCATATATGAGGATATAAAAGGTTAATGGGGGCAATAGTAGGGAAAAGCATAGGGCTTGCCAGGACAAAACTGTTTGTAGATCTTGGGTAAGTGATGGAAGCAGGGTTTGGGCACCATCAAGTTGAAGGTTGTGGAGGGGAGACCTCCTGTTGCGATGAGATCTGTGACAGTGAGGGGAAAAAAGTGGGCGTTGGTGAGGTTGTGATCGATAGAAGGAGGTATCTGAGAGCTGGCATCTGGCCTCTGAAAGGTAGAGGTCAGTGCACCAGACCACTGTGGTAGAGTAGTGCTACTCAACCCACTGAGTTCCTCCAGCTGATGGTGTTTGTTTTTTTGCTCCACTGCAATGGATTTCTTTTTGCCTCCGTACAAGTTAGGATTTTGCATAAAGTCGTAATAATGGTGCATTACATTTTCTTATTTGAGGTTAGGCTTGTCACTGAGTCAGCTTATTAGTATGTGTGAGAAGGAAACTATACATTTTGGATGCACATTTCCTCGACCCTTTAAATAACTATGACATGCTCATATGAAGACCTGTCTTCATAGGAGCTGAGTGCTCTGTTCACGCAGATTAAAAATGGAAATATTAAGGAAGATTGCTGTTCATCTGTAATACTAATTCTGTCGCCGTGAGGAAAAGCCATGGCAACTGCCTTACTTATAGGAACTTGTGAACTGTAAATTGGCCAATACTTTTGACAGTTTCACTGTCATTACAGTTGCAATCTTTGCTGTCATTAAATCATAAAATTGTTAGCAATTTAAGTATTTCTTTGCATTTTGTGCAGTCAAATTGCTCTTGGTGATGTGGAGCCTTCCCACAGATTAGTGCTATTTGGGAGCTTTCTCTAAAGTAATCAAGGTAAATTGTAATCTGGAGAATTTTGGGCATTGACTTATTCTTGCTGTAATTATTTTACTGTAAAATATCCTGAAAATGAGCTATGAGTGACATTAATTTGTCCAGCCACAATTATAACACCCTCTGGCTGTACATAACTTCATTTTATATATGTGGAATAGAATTTTCTAAAGATAAACTAAAATTAGATTTTAATTTTATTTTGCTTTATGAATCATTGCTTGATTTGCTGGACAGCAGGATCTCCCTGAATTGATTCCTGTCAAGAGCAAACATCAGGAAAAGATAAGTTCACACTTCAGAAATCAATACATTTTTGCAGACTATTTTATTATGTTGCTATAAAATAGAAGATCCAGTTGATGTATATTCTGCCTGAAAACCAATTGTTCTACAAACAGCAAAGGAGGGAAAGGAAGAAATGGTCAGCTTCTGCAATGTCAATATTTCTGACATAATGGCCAATAACACACTAATAATCGTGATTAAGAAACTCTTTAGGCCGCTGACTTTTATAAAAAAAAGGCCAACTAAAAATCTAAGAGTTCTTCTATGCAATGAGATTCCTTCTCATTGTTCTAAACTCTCATCGCTAACTCCATCTCTCTTTGTGCCAGTCATACATTTCAGCAATCAACCTGATAAAACCTTTGCTACATCCCCTCCAGAGTCAAAGAATCTTCCTCATTTGAAGAATCAAAACTGCACACACAACTCCAGGTGGGGTCAGTATCATCAAGGTTCTCCAGAAATGAGGTAGAACATGAATTCTGCCATTTTCCAATTAGGATAGGGATAAAGTTTAATGATTGCTTTCATATCATGTATTAATCTGCTGCTAAAATGGAGCAATGTTTACCTTTGTGGCCTTTTTAAGATCGTACAGTCTAATTGCAGAAGTCAATTAGAGGATAACTGTTGAGCAGGTTAATAAAAAGCAGACCAGAAAATATGATTTCTTAATTAGAAGCTCATAGTGGTGGAAAATTGCCTCTCAAATATAAAATAATTGGCTTGTTGTAATGCAGAAAAGAGTTTGTGATTGATCATTGATTTTTTGTCGGTTCATCTATTGCTTTGAAATGAAGGACATTTTTTTTGTTGTTGTGCATGACTAAGGACTTAAATAATACTCCTTTTGTGATTCACATGAATAGTAAATTATGCGCTCTTTCTCAGTGTGGCCTTAAGTGCCACCACTATTTATAATGGAAATAGTGAACCCACACAACAACTAGCTGTTAGGTTGCCTGAGAACGATAAGATTACTCAATGAGAAATGAAAGACATATTTAAATAGCAGGAGTTCCTTGCAATTTAAGTTTATGTAACTTGCCCATTGTTCTCTTTTAATTTAAGAATATGACTAAGGCTGTTTTATGTCAAAATAAACTGATTTCTAGTACTCTGTTCATTTATTTCTTGTTGAGAACAGACTTTAATAAGAAACTTTTACTCTAGGTATTTTTCCATTACAAAAGGTACTTTCAAGCAGGGAAAACACCAGTCTGTAAAGGGGGAGGTTCTTCGCCCTTGTATCTAAAGACATACCTTTCTGAATGGGCCATGACCGGCTCCAAGGCAGTGATTCCAACCCTTCTCTGGGAAGGATCATTGGAGGAGGGCTACATCCTGCTGCCTGACCCGAATGTAAGCGGCTGGATAGGAGTGGGCTGATGATGTCAGCCCGCGACCCATCTCCTCATTCACCCCTCTCCCTCCATAACCCGCTCAAGGCCAGGACAGTGGGCGGGAGCAGTCTGGGCAGCCAGTGCAGGCTGTGAGAGCCTCACCAGGCCACCTTGGCCTTCAGGGCTGCACACTGCAGCTCAAAACGCAGCAGAGCAATGGCTGTCTTCCCTTCCCATGATCCCACATAGCTGGAATTGTTTTGGGAAACAGCGGTTCCAGTTGTGTGGGGGTTTTATGGGTAGAAAAGACGGCCATTGCTTTGCCACTTATTTATGATGGGTGGCACTACGGCACCTGTCGCCCCACTTCCATTGGCTCTGGAGGGAGCTACAAGGCAGCTCTCTATGAATTGGATGCTGGAGCAGCCTTTTAAGGCTGCTGTGTGAAAGGTAAGTTTTAAGTTTTCAATCCGCCCTTGTAGCTGGCCTCCAGGCAGAGCCCTGACATGAAATGCCCTAAAGTGAATTTTAAAATTCACTTTAAGTTGGGACACTTGTGAGGAAATTTTTTTTAAATGTAATGTTGATGAGACTGGATTTTTTTTTCTTGCACAAATCGATTGTTCATTCAGTTAATTATTTCAGAAAGGATTCAAAAGTAATTCCTCTTTAGTTTGGAGAAAGACATGTTGCAATAAGACAGCAGAGACAATAAGGATCTTTATCTCTTAACCATCTGTTTATTTGTAATCTGAGAAATTTTCCAAATTACCTTAGGTAAGGAGAAAAAAAGCAGTCAATCAAGACTGATTAGGGAGATTTTATCCTGCCCATCCTCCTGGGGGATTGTCTCTCATGGAAAGAGCTGACTAAAATTCAAGGATTACTCAAAGCCTTCTTGGAAAACTGCAACTTTCCTACTGATTCCAGCAGAGGAGAAGGTTATCATACCACTTGGAATGGTCAAGTCCATGCAGCAGGGGCATTTTAAAGCTGTGCATAAGCTTAATCTTTGGGAGAGTATGCAGTTCCCACATTGAGCTCCATAATCACCTCAAAACCAATTAAACTGAAGTGAAAACAAAAACATACTTTAGACCCAAGAAGAGGACATGGAATCTTACTTCAGGATCCTTCAACTGATTCAAAACAAAAACGTTCTTCAAAATAGAACAAGTTTTGTAATGTAACATAGACCCCAATGATTATAATGCTCATTGTACTAAAGATTGAGAACAGAATTTTGCTTGCAATTATTTATAAATTTAGATCAATAGCACGTTCCACTAGACAATGAAGATTTTGCTTTCTGAATGCTTTGGGGTGTATTTTATGGATTTTGAACTGCTGTCATGAAAATTTTCCTATCACATACCATTTTCTTTTAGATAATAACCTATGTTTGTGATTTCCTGTCATGTTTTAAGTCCACTTCAAGCAGACAAAAACCACGAAGTGCATCATGTCATTGAACATTTATTTTCTGCATTCGCACTTGGACGTCTTCCCGGCTGATCTCAGTGCAATCAGTGACGAACACGGTGAAAGGTTTCTCCAAGACATTGGGACCATGGAAAAGCGGTACCAGGGCAACTGGAATCCATCAATGCCGGCCAACTCTTGTTGGATACTGTCACAAGGCATTAGAGGCGGAGTACAAACAAAATTCAACGGATAAACATTTTAAGGTCAGTTGAACTTATTATTATGCAATTAAACATGCTAAATTCAATAAAAGTTCATTTAACTTTTCTCCAACTTCCTACATGATCCAGCAAATCTGAAATTACCTTTGTGTTCAGATTTAATTTGAAATCATAATCCCCCGAAGGCAAACCTTTTGGAAAAAATTGTTTGGTGATATTGGTTTTAGTTTATTAATGTGCAGAATTGTTCCACTGAAGGATTTATCTGGAACTCCATTCAGAATGGAGGAGGGGGAGAAAGGTAATTCGTAAAACAATTTTTTTAATCATTTAAACAATTTTATAAAGCTTAGCAAAATACCGTATCATGATTCTATTTCTACGTTTTGATACCATATGGTGTAGTAATGCAGCACTTTGAACATCTCCCTCAGCTCCTAGGACCTGATCGCTTTTCTACAGAATTTTGTATGTTCCCAATAATGTGTTGGCAGTTTTTAATTTTATGTACAGCCTAGTAGAAGCTGATTCCAGCTACTTAAACCCAGTTGCACCAAAATTAGCCGACAACCCCATATGTTTTGGAGGGTAGGAGGAAATTGGGGGGGGGGGAAGACATGAGGAGAACATACGAACTCCTTACACATAGTGCCAAATTTGAACACAGGTCTCTGACATTGCAATAGTATCACATTAACCATACCACCCCCAAATTTCACTGGCTGCTGTGAATCACCTTTACAGTCAAAGTGGGAGTTGCAGAAAAAAAAATAAATCAAAGGGGATTTGATGGGCATCTGAGAAAATAATTTGTAAGAATACAGGAAAATGAAAGGGCGAATAGGACTCAGAGGATTACTTCCCTGGGAATTGGCATAGACTCGATTTGACTGAATGACGGCCTTTCATCATTGCAAGATGAAGGTAATTGTAAATAATATTTGGATGACGTTTGTATAAGAACTTAATAAAAAAACTCTATTTTGAGCAACAGTGTGGAGAGACGCAGGACCAAGACTGTATTCTGCTCGGTGGCCAGATTATCCTTGCCAAAGGACAAAAAAGGTGATGCCACCCCCACCACATTAGAAGCAGTCACTCTCAAATGTCCAATTGATTGGCTTACTCATGTCTGGTAGGAGATGAAAATACTCCTGGTGCTCCTATCTTTAAGCCTTTTTGGCAAAAACAAAGAAAGATGAAAGTGCATGTACAGGGTACTTTCTAACTAGCACAACAAAATCAGTTGAACTTGGATGTATACATTTTCTAAGATGTGTACAAAACAATGGTATGGCAATTCTTGTTCTGTATCAAATCACATGGCGTAACTAATACATGTGATCAGCTCTGGAATGTTACATTTTGGATTGAAATTGTTGAATTTGTCAGCTCTTCTCTGAATGCTGTCTTTCTTATGGACTTTTTCATTGTTTGTCATGTGTACCAAGATACAACTGGAATTAAACATTGAAATCCATATGTCCGACCTTGGATTGGAAGGAACGAAGCAGGAGAAGACTGTTGTGCCTGAGGAACTCCTGCAATGATAACCAAGGGCAAGGGTGATTGAGCTTGAACAAGCACATCCATCTTCCTTTGTGTAAGGTATAACTCCAACCACTATGGTATACTAAATTTTCTTTTTGACTTTGTTTTAATTTGGGTACCTTGGAGTTCTCTTTTCAAAATTGTGCTCCTGGCAAATGAGACCTGCTTTTGCCCTCCTTTCGACAACCTGATTTTGGATGCCACCAAGTCTGTAAAAGATTATTGACCATTCCCTCCTTCCCAAGGTGGGTACCAGTATGTATATAATCAATTAACAGAGGTTGAAATTGGGTGGGAAAGCAAACCTGACTAAATTGCATAACTATCTTTGATATCAACTCTGGAATTCAGCTATTTGTTTAGTGAATCTATCATCCAGTCAGGAGTTTGTTTTCTTAACATAAGTTCCTCACCCTTGCACAGTTTGGATAAGTACTACAGTACTGGGTAACACTGACAATTATTTTATTTACTATTCTGGTATTGAGTAGAATGGGTGGTAATTAACTTCAATAAACACAAGTAAACTTATAAAAGTGGGGGGAAAAAAGAATCTTGCCACATTTTCATCCAAATTATATTCTCTTCATTCAGCCCATTAGTTGCGTGCTGGCTCCCAGCACAATGATTGCATTGCCCTTCCCCACAGCCCTGCAGTTTATTCTCTTGAAAAAATGAACACCATCTTTGTTTCACTTTCCTTTTTGCCATTATCAACACCTGGGTAATTAATAGTAGATTAATCCAGCTGGTATTTCTATGGGATGTGGGAGGAAGCTGCAGAAATCAGTGGAAACCATGCTGCCATTAAGTAGTATATGTAAACTCCACAGAGAAGCATCTGAGGTCGATCAGAATGGAAAACAGCTCTGATGAACCAACACTAACTGCCAGTGCTACGTGGTCCCAAATAGGCCTATCACATTTTTCTACTCTTCTGTGGTTGTGAGTATTTCTGGCAAAGTAATCATCTCATCTGGGGATGTCATCTGCAAGGTTGACTTTATTTACACTGTGAAATATATTTGATTTGCATAGCTGAAGTGGAAGTCTCAATTGTAAAGAGTCCACTGGAACACATGAAAAATATGATGTTTTAACATTAGAGATGAGAGGCTAGAGGGGTCTCTGTAACATCTCCATATCAATTAGGGACCTTGAATAGCACAAGTTTAAGGTGAGGTTAAATTGACATATTTTCAGTGAAATCAGGACATCCTAATTTTTGTGAAAAGACCCCTAAAATGTGAGAGACTGCATAGAAAGAATGTAAAATGGAAATGTACATGCAAATAATTAAATGGTTTAATTTCACTTTTTTTTAAATGTATGAAAACGAATCCTGGAAACTCAAAGGCAACCAAAAAGTTTATTTTGAAACATAAATAGTCAAAAAAATACATAACTGAGGACAAAATGGTTTTCTGATGTTTGCAGTCTTTCAAAACAATTTAAATTTATCGTCCTCTTACACAGTTATTCTTCTGTTAAATCTATTTCCTTTAAACTACAAGAGCAAACTTTAAAGCCAGGACTACAAAACTCCTTTTATAATTACAATCCAATTTGAAAATTAATTGTATCACAGGACTTTGTACATCAGTGCTACATTTTGATTAAATGAATCAAACAGTACCATTTAATAACATTTCAGTACAAGTATTAATAAATCTTGCAGCACTGCAATCTGCTATTAATTGTACTAAGTAAAGATGTACATGGACTGCATTCTTGAAAAGTGCACAGTTAGATAAGGTTTTTATATCCAATACTTACGGCATAATGAGTCGCTGACCCTTCAAGAAGGTAATCAGAATAGTATTTGCAGTTGGTTTTATACAGTAATCTAGACAATTGTTTAAATAATCCATGTAAATTTATGGGAAAACTGTGTCGATATATAAAGATGGTAATTGTTTCATGGACTGCATCAAAGCTCCAATCTGGTTTTCGAAGGTCATCAAGTTTAATTTTGTCACAAAATAGTGAGACCCCCTTCCCACTGCACTAGGTATTTAGTGACAAACTTGCACTTGGATCGATGAACAAGGAGTTAATTTCATATAACATCCAAAAATCAAAGAGAACAAATATAAAGGAGTGAATTCCTTTGAAGAAATGAGGACAGTATAGATATTTAAGAAGTACCTATTTTAATTTATTAACATCCATTTCTTCCCAAGCCTTCATTTTCTGATCTAAATTATACAATGATGGAGATCAAAAGATGTTACCCATTACATTTTGACACTGAATTATTTTCCTGATATTATAAACAAGCACAACAATGAGGTAAAATACACAAAAGTGGAACTCAACAATTACTTTTTAAAAGTATTTATCTTCCCAGTGCTGTTCCTTTCTAATTACTTTCTGATCTGGAAATATCCCTTAATTAATTAAGATTAAATCTACAAATTATTTTTTAACTTGTCAGTGTGTATTTTGAGAGGTATCAACTGTATCTCACTGTTTTGTTTACAATTAGTAGATAAGCATAATGTGTAAGAGTGTAGACATCAATACACTGCCCACACAATATTTTTTCCCCAAAAACTATTAACATGTGCACACACACTCTTTAAATCAAAATAAAACAGTTTGAAGCCAAATACTGTAGTTGTTTTGCCATTATATTTGTTTGTATTTCCAGTTTACCACAGCTAAATACGAAATAATATTTGGCTTGCTTAATGCTAACTGCATGTAAACCTCAGTGGCATTCTAAATCCAACCAGAGATGACAAGTTTAAATTAGAATTTGAAAACAGGTAATTGTAAGAAAATTCAGCCAAAGCAATAGGGAGACAAAAATAAAGTTTTATCTCTCAAGGTACGAAAATAGTGAAATGATAGCAGCAGGCATCCGTAACTGTAAGAATTCCAATCCTAATGCTGTACACCAAATTAACTGTCAAGTAAAAGCAGTCTATCAAAATCATGCAAATTTATCACCAACATTATACTCATACTTCATCCTTTTCCCCCCAATTGTTCTCATTATTGTCGTTTAACACTGATGTATAACCCCAAGAATTTAAATCTCACTTGCTGTACTTCTTCAGTTTGTAAGAATCTGATGTTAAAGAAACCCTGATTGTTGTTATGCATTGGATTCCACAGTTTTGCTGTCATTATCACTACTGCTGAGTGGTCGTCTTCTATTGGTTTTAAAGTAGTCTTCCACACCATCTGTTTCATCATCAGACTCGATCATTGCAGTGTGCCGACGATACAAAGGAGGACTGTGAAACAGATCGGGGTGGGGGAGGGGGTGAAGTTTCATTACAAATGTTTTCTACAAGAGAATTAAAACTATAGATTTATTTTGCAGAGCTTATAAAGTGACAAAAATACAGATGCAGTAATATTCCAATAATCCAGCACACTTGGTAGTACCAGTCGACCAAATTTTTTATACTATTGAATGTTATCTCTATTCACTGAAACACACCTTTACCTAACATTTTGAACATGCTGCAGATTCTCAGGGAATTTAAAGAGGAACAGGAATTATACAAGCAAACATTCCAGGCCCCAATCCTGACTTGAGCCAATTATCTGGCCCACAGCTCAGTCCCCAACCCTTAATGTATTCTAGACCCCAGGCCCATATTCTAGACTAACAAGTCAGCCTGACCATTATGACTTCTGAATAATTGAATGGCAATTTATTGGAATTTTACTACTTTATTTTGTTACTTTATTTAAACTCTGAAGATAAAAAAAAGCAGTTTCTTGATTAGTTTTGATTAATATCTCAGAGGTTTCATGCATAGTGCAATGTTGGGCCAAAAATCACCAGTCATTTCAGAGCTGATTTCAGCTTTTCTTCAGGTTTGTAACACATTAATGATAGAGTCATCTCCAACCAGCATCATGCTTAGGAACAGATAGAGTCCATCCACTCATCCCCCTCCCTTTATTCACCATAGAACATTACAACACAAAACTTGGCCCTTCTAGTCTGTCTGAACTTTTTTTCTGCTAGTCCCTTGGTACCTATCCCTGTGACCGCAGGAAATGCTACACTCACACCCACAACTCCCAGACCACCAAACAGCCCTTCCAAATGAAGCATCATTTCACATGCGAATCTGCAGGGGCCATTCTACTGCATCGGAGAGACTGGACACAGACTGGAAGATTGCTTTGTTGACCACCTCCTCTCTGTTTGCTGTTAGAGCAGGGATCTCTCAGTGCAACTCATTTTAATTCCCCCCCCCCCCACCCCCCATACAGACATTTCTGTCCATGGTCTCATGCACTGCCAAACTGAGACCACCTGCAAATTGGAGGAACCACACCTCATATTCCATCTGGCATCCTCCAACCAAATGGCATTAAAACATGGACCTCCAGTCTCCATCAACTTCCTGTCTCTCTCTTCCTCTATCCGACTCCTTTCTCCAGCTCTCCATTCACTAAGTTATTCCATCCCCCAGTCAATTCTCAGTTTTTATCTCCAGCCCTCTCATTCATGGCTAAGAGCCTGTGCTTCTTTTCCCCCCCCCCCTGCCCTTTCTTCTCTCCTCCACCCCTCACCTTTTTAACTAGGCACCTGCTATTGGAGGATTGATGTTGATCCTGCTTTTTGCTCATACCTTAATGAAGAGCACAGGCCCAAAATGGTGGTGTTACAGTGTTACAGCTTTGGGCCCTGGTGAGTTTGTCCAGCAATTTTATGCATTAACTACAATCAAAGCATCTGCAGACTTTCTTGTTTCACAGATAAAATTCACTTGCCAGAATAAAAAGTTGGGTGATGGGCATCCACAAGACATTTTGAGGCATATGTACCAGCCACCAACAAATTGTTGTATTATTAATCATAACTATTACTCCATAATTTTTGACAGGATTTAGATCAAATTTGGTATATTATAAAGTTCAGTGCTGGTTGAAGAAGAATTTTGTGCATCTGTATCTTTGCAATCATGAACAGTAAGCTGTTAGTCCACTACTACTCTCTTGTGCAAGTCAAATTACATAGGCTTAATAGTAGAAATGAAAAGGTGTGAGGTTAAAAAAAAATCAAATTAGTCAAATCAAAGAATTTGGATAAAATATTCAACACACAGATTTAGTATTTAATGAGAAGGATGTTATCTCTGCTGAAGACAGTTTAAAGTTGTTTCAGCATAAAGATGAAACATGCATTTTTTCTACTTTCATTAAGTCAAGGAGTAGCTTACTTCAGAACCCTTTCCTTCGGGACAAAAAATAAGTGGTCTCAATTCACGTATCCTATCTAGAATAATGGTAATCTCCTCTTCCTCACCTTCAACATTCCAAAGGTACTATAGTCTTCATAACTCCTCATTCTGGTGCACTCTTCATTCTCCAACAATTTCCCTTCTCATGCCACTTTACTATGCTGTCATGAATGAAACAATCTTTTACCTTTATCCTTCCACCATTCCAGGCACCCTTTACTTTGCTCTCTCCACAGTTATACCTTTGATTTCATACATTTCTATATTTTATCTTTTAGTGTAACTGAAAATTCTTAAAAGTCATTATTCCCTTGATAACTTTGCTCTACACCCTACATATCTCTCCATCATCCCTCTCTTTGCAAATTTAAACCTGCTTATTTTCTCCCTTTCCAGTTCCTTGAATTAAACCCTGTTTTTCTCTCTCAACTGATTACATTTGGCCTGCTGAGCACTTTCATTTTTTTCCTTTTTTTTTAAAAAAAAAAGATCGATTTGGGTTTGTGACCTTGTGATAATGTCTCACCAAATTTTATTCTCACTTGACAACAATAAAATTAGAGTTGAAAATTAATGTCGATCTCAAACATACCCTTTTACTGACTTTACAGTTAAGTTGAAATTTCTTCTACCCACCATCATGTTTCCCATCAGCAGTAAGTTGCAATATAAACCTTCCTCTGTTCTGTACCAACTTCAATAACTCACCTTCCACACTGCTTTTTACTCATTTCACACAGTAATCATTCTGTAATCTTTTGAACTCTATCACTGTATCTTGGTACATATGACAATAAAATGTGAACTTCATTTGGTAAATCCCTGTAATCACCAAATGGAGTCTAGTTGATAGTCATCCCTTGTTGACACAAACCCATTGTGAACTTAATGGACCAATCTACTTAACCTCGGACCTTCACAATGTCCAAAACAGTAAACTTTCATCCCATGAACCAGAGCTAGATTTGAATTCACCCTCATAACTAACCCAATGTGTGACCCAATTCTGTCCCATGCTATTTTAATGTTGCTGTAGAACACATTGAAAATCATACAAACCAATCTAATTTTTAACATTAGTGTCAAGAGAAAATAATTTAAAATTAACCATGCACCTTTTTTTCCATTTCACACATAGATACAAATAAACCTACTTTACTAATCACTTTCTGGTCTGTACAGGTATTTCATCATCACGCTGTCTACTTCCTTCATTCTCTTTTTCTCACTTTTCTTTTTCTTTCCAGAATTTTCATCAGTTTTGTCACCTTTACCATCATTGTCTTGTAAATAAGATTCACTCTTTTTCATACTTCGTTTGACACTGTTGGTACTTCGAAATGAAACTGTGGAGTCTGAAGAGGAGGAACTGGATGATCCTGATGACTCAGAGTTGCTTTCCTTCTTTTTGTATTTTTTCTTAGACTTCTTAGAATGTTTCTTGGAGTCTTTCTTTTTATGCTCTTCCTCTGATGTGGAGGACTCCGAATCAGAATTTTGGTTTTTCTTGCTTTTGTTTTTCTTATTTTGGGATTTACTTGTATCTAATGAGTATGTTGTTCTCCAAAAGTTGGTTGGTTGTTGATTTATTTCTTCCTCCTTCTTATCAGCTTCAGGGACTAGACTTTTTCTTTTGAATACAATTGGTTTATAATCCAGAACCTCGTTAATAGCAGTCTCTAAATCTGGGTCCAAGTAATTCCTATGACTGACAGGCTTGACATTAGAACTTTCCAGTAGCATTTCATCTGAAAGAGATGATCTAGGTCTGGGAGGAACACTGAAACTTCGCCCTACAGAATGCTGACTTGGTGCCATACTTATCGCATCACCATCATCTTCCAACTCACCCATTCTACTCCTCGAAATGGATAATCTTGTATCTAAGCAACTAAGGGTTGGGCTTCGTAGTCCTAATTCTGATCTACGGCTAAGCAAAGGACTAACTGGACTGTACATATCATTACGATTATCATCAAGTCGTGAAAGGCTTTGTCTCAAACTGGATGGAGAACTGGTTATGGCAAAGCTCACAGATGATTTGGCATCATCATCAGCTTCCATACCTTGTCTTGTGGAAGCTCGGCTTAAAGGAACAGATCCAGTAGAAGTTTTGTCAAAGTCAGGACTGGTCCATGTCCATTTTCTGTCTTGCCCTTTTCTTGCTCTGCTCGAAGCCTCTGAATATGCCTGAGAAATAATAGATCCCCCATCATCTAATTCATCAGCTGTTTGGATTTTTTTCCATGAAGAAGTAGAAAAGTTGTCATTTAAATTGTCTGCACTGGTGGTTTTCTTTGTTTTTCGAAATGATCTCTCAGGTGACATTGACCGTTCTTTACTTAGTGTTGACAGAAGGGAGTCGTCATTGCTTTTACCGCTGAGAGAATCCTTCATGTTCCCTCGTTTACGATAGCTCAGGGAACTCATTACAGAAGCAGGTCTAGAGTCCACTTCCTTCCCTTCCTTTAATACCTTTCCTTCCTTGCCCTCTTTCAGGTCTAAACTACCAGAAAATCTGATTACGTGAAAATGGGAAACAAAGGAAAAGAAAGCCAAGTAAATTGACTATAAAGTAGAAGGCACAGAACAAATAAAGCAGTAATGGATAAATAGTAAGTTAAAAGCAAAGAAATTTTAAAAATATATATTTTAAAGTAGGTATATGATGGTTCAATTTGGGTGACAAATTAGAGATAAATACACAAGTTTTATTAGCAATTAGGGAAAAAAAATTAGAAAGCCATTATAGTAATAGAGGAAAATCATGTTCAATTTGATCTTCCTTCAAGATAACATTGATGAGAATACCTTTACATACATTTCAGAATTGAAGCAGCTCACAGAAAATGTGTTGAATTACTTCAGGTTTCAGACTAACCTTGAGCTTTTTAGGCTCCCATCATCTGAGCCTTTGTTCCTTGAGAGCCAGGATTTGACACCATCTACACGTTTTTCAACTTCAGAATCTGTGTCTGAATCACATTCACTGTACCAAGACATGAATTGAAAATCCTCATTTATGAATTTCCTCAAGGAATAATAATTTTTTTCACATAACAAGAATAAGAGTGGAGAACTCATGCAGAAGCAAGGCAATCCAAATTCAAATATTATATGTTACAATCCAGTTCCCAGTATTTTTGATTAATTAACTATATTACTTCATAAGCATCATCTAATGCTCTTCTGAGACCAGTAACAAATATGACTAGACTACCTACTGTTCAACTTAAAATTATAATTCTAATGTAAACATTATTTATTTTCACATTACTAAATGTATGATCTGAAATTTATAGACAATTGGTTGGTTTTGAGCAGAGATACATATCAGTTTTCTTTCAACATTTCAGCTTCTCTCCTTTTGAAGTCTTATCTAATGACCATTCCTATACATTAACAGGCTATTAATACATAAGACCATTAATCAGCAAGCTCACTTGTGCCCCCAATGTACACACTTGCATGTTCATCATACATCACATGACAAGTAAAATAAGCAATATGTTTGAGTTTGTGAATTCTAATTCAGGGATTCTAAGGCAGCTCGAATGAAATTGGTAAAAAGGCAATTTAAGATGAGGGATTCCTCCATCAAGGCAATTGAGACCAAATTGTGGATCTCCAGAAAGCAGGGAATAGGAATTATATTGTGTGATAACCCTGAATAAATTTGACCTGATTAATCTATGCTACCTGTTCATTGTAATTTTAGCATTTCGCCAGTGCAAATTACACTGTAGATTGCCTTATTGCTTGAGCAGATGGGTCAATTTTATGAATTTATGACATCAGTTAAAATTAGCATGTTCTGATTTAATGTGGCCTGCTTTTTAAGGGAAATGGATTGTTGTTGTAGTAGAAGTCAGTTAACACAGCCTATGGAGGAAGAAAAATAAAGACTATAGTTGAATGAAGAATTGAGGTTTTGTTGAGTAGTGGTGTAATCAGATAAGTTTAACAGAGAGGCCAAAAAAAAACTTATGTTGCTGTTTCTCTTCAAAAGACCCAATCTCTTCTGCACTTCAAATTCTTATGAACAATATCACATCTTGCTAAGTGGGTAATGATGGCCTAATTGTCTGAAGAAAAATAGATTAATAATCTATTGAGACAGATCTTCAAAACTGATTTCCTTACTTTTCAGCTCATTTTTGTTCCCCAAAATGAGTGATGCTCATTGCAGAGAGCAGAAGACTTTGGTCTTGTGATTCTAAATCAGCATCAGTAATTTATGGCACATTAAAAACAAGAATTTGTCTCCATTAACAATCATCTTGTGGTTCATTAGAGATTATCAGTTAAGTGCTAAATTTGTGGAAATTATTGCCTGTTTTGCCAATTAAGAAATTGATTGCAACTGTCCAAATCTTTCTTTACCTGCTGTTCAAAAAAACTATCAATGATACATTCAAATATGTAGGTTATTCCAATCAAGATACAAGTTAAAATTCCCCATGACAACTGCCATTTCAGTTATTTCTTTATGTATTGCCTACGCCACCATGTTATTAGTTGATGGGCTGTAAACTACACCCACCCTTACTATTCCTAATTTTTACCCAGATCAATTCATCATTTTGCTCCTTAATGACATATTGTATCTCACTGTTGCCCTGATCTCATTCTTAGAAAACACTACCCTACCTTCCTGCGAATCCCTCCAAATTACTGATCACTGGATGTTTAACTCCACTTCATCTCCACTCTGAAATCACATTTCTATAACAGCCTCTACATCGTACCTATTTGTACCAGATTTGTGCCACAAGGTCATTAACTTTGTTTCACATCCTCTGGACATTCAGATAAAATGTCCCTCCACACATTGTTGTTTTACAATCTGGTTGCAATGTTTTTGTCCCTTGTTTTTGATTTTCCTGCCTTCCACTTTAGCTGCTGTCTCTATTTTACTTCCATCTGGCCTTTCACATGGGTTCCCATCCCCCTACCATGCCACTTTAAACCCTCATTTACAGTACTTAGACAACCCCTTTAGGAGAATGGTTCAGCTTTGAAACAAGCCCTTTGGCCCAGCTCACCCATGATGATCAAGATCTCTTTTGCATGTAACATTCTGAGTCTCAAAATGGACAAGACAGTGGAGATGATTGTGGAGGATGAAGGTTGACCACTCTCCACTACACATCAATGGCTCTGTTGTGGAAAGTGGGGAGTAACATGTTCTTTGAGCATGTAAAGGATGACTTATCCTGGACCCACAACACCATCTCATTAGTCAGGATTGTGCTTCCTCGAGAAATTAATGGGGACAAGGCTACTAACTCGCAACTTGATGACATTTTATAGGACAATTGAGCATGTCCAGTCCAGCTGTATCAGTGTGTGGAATGGTAGCTACAAAGCGGACTGGAAGCCAATACAATGGATCATTTAAAAAGCTGAGAAAATAGTGATTTTCAAAGATCCTGTGAGATAGATGGTAGGGATTTTCAGTAATTCTTTGCTCCCAGTGAATATCATCAATAGAGGAAAGGGAGACCTCAGTGATGATATTCACTGGGAGCAAAGAATTACTGAAGATCCCTACCATCTATCTCACAGGATCTTTGACCCTTCAGGGAAGAGCTCCAGGAGGATAAAAGTCACAATCAGGCTGGGAGATAATGAACACTGTTCTGAGAGGTTAGGTCTCTTATAATTAAAACAAATAGATTATTCCAAAATATTTATTTGTGACTATACTTACTTGAATTTAGAAAAACATAAAATTATGAAAGGCAGAGGTAGGCAAGTTGTTTCCATTTGTGGAGGAACTAGGAGAATAGTCTCAAGATTCAGGACAGAAGATTTAGGACAGAGATGAAGAGGAACTGCTTTTCCCAGAGGATGGTGAATCTGTGGAATTCGCTGCCCATTGAAGCAGTGGCGCCTACCTCAGTAAATATATTTAAGACAAGGGTGAATAGATTTTTACAAAATAGGGATATTAAGGGATCTGGGGAAAAGGCAGGCAGGTGGAGATGAGCCGATCATCAGATCAGCCATGAATAGCGGTACAGGCTTGATGGCCTCCTCCTGCTCCTATTTCTTATATTCTTATATTTATTTTATATTATATTTTAAGCATAATGTGATTATTATATGCTGTCTATTATGTATGTGCACGGTCTTTTGTCTGATTATATGTATAGTCAGATGATTATAAAAAACTTGAACTTGTATCTTGCGTCTGTTCCTCTAAATCCTACCAAACCACGTCTTTTAAACGTTGTAATTGCACCTGGCTCTACCACCACCTCTGGCAGCTCATTCCATACACCCACCACGTTCTGCATGGGAAACTTGCTGTTCATCCCCTTTAAATTTATCCTCTCACCTCAAGCCTGTGCCCTTTAGTTTTATATTCCCCCACCATGGAAAAAATGATGATCTACCCAATTTAGCAATCTTATCTATGCCCTCATAATTTTGTAGAAGTCAACCCTCAAGCCAGGGACAAGTCACAGTCTATCCAATTGCTCATTGCAACTCAAGCCCTCCAATCCAGGCAACATTTCTGTTCATTTTTTCTGCACCCTCTCAAGCTTTATCACATCCATCCGATAATCTGGTAACCAGACTGCAATCCAAGACCAGCCTAACTATAATCTGTACCACTGTAATACATCATCTCAACTCCTAGATTAAATGTCTCGGGTGATGAAGATAATCAAATCACATGCCTTTATTCATCATCCTATCTCCCTACAGCTTTCAGGGAGCTATGTACGCACTCCAAGGTCTCTGTGTTCAATAACATTCAACAAGAACCTTCCATTCACTATTTCTGGTCTGGTTTAGCTTTCCCAAATGTATCACTTGGCATGTCTGATTTAAATTCCATCAGCTATTCTTTCGTTCCCTTTCCAAGTTGATCTAATGTAACCTTCTTTGTCATTGTACCACCAATTTTGATGTCATCTGCAGTCTCTTCCAAATCATTATTATGTAACAATACAGTACCCAGCACTGATCCATGTGCACATCTTTCATTACAGGTCTCCAATCTGGAAAAAACAACTCTCCACTACTACCCTCAGCCTTCTACCATTAAGACAATTTTGTGTCCAATTTCTCTCTTAGCCTGGATCTCATGAATTCTCATCATCTTGAAAAGTGCCACCTTATCAAAATTCTTGCAATACAGGTAGTCCCCTACTTACGACCAGAATGGGGTCTGAAGAATAGGTCGTATCTCAGAATGGACTTCAGAATTGTGCCTGCTCATGCAGAATATAGAAGTTTTAAAGCAATTTTTTGACAGGGCTGGAAGCTTACCGAGTTCATACAAAGTTGATACCAGAGTGTCTAGGAAAAGTGTCAAATTACAGTGTTAACCATTCAGGATATCGATGAGAGAAATCTTCATTCTGAACGTACCAAATTTTTGAATTCACTACCCAAGAAAATTTGGAGTTTCAATTATTCAGGATATTCAAAAATGTGATAGTATATTCAAGTTAGCGGAGGATATTAAGGGAATCAATGGTAATGAGACAATGCACCAAAGTGGCACTGAGGGAAATAAATCAACATCAATAGCCCAGCAGATCCAAGAAACAGAATGGGCTCTTTCTGTTTTTCTTTCTTTTAAAGATAGGATTCCACACTAGTATTTTAGAGTTGAGAACTGAAAAACAGCCTGTGACCTTCAAAGTGTGGCGGCCCGCAATTGCAGAGATCGGGCCGACACATTGTGCGGTAGAAAACGCGGATAGAGATCGCTAAAGCGACTCCCAGGACAATGAACTGGCGGGGGTAGAAGCTGGGGCAGCATCAGACCAACAGCTCTAAAATGGCGTTGGTCAAGCTGCTCAACAAACTCAGCAGAAACAGGCTGGGGAAGAAGGGCATTCATATACATGGTTGTTTCCGCCCGCTATTGTTATTCATTTGTATGACTCAGTCATTCAGCAAAAGCGGCAGGAACTTGAACAGTCTAAAAGCAGCCTTTCCAGCCCTGGTAAAGTGAGTGAGCTTATTGTGTGTGTGTGTGTGTGTGTGTTTCTTTGTAGCGGTTGGCTACAGGACCCTATTTTCCCTCATCAGTCTCAAGGGAAAGGCAAGTCTTGGCTAGGGTCAGCAAGGATATGTTTGCAGAACTATCCCTGATACCAATCACAGTGTATATTCTCCAACCAACAAGAGAAGCAAGCAATGTGTATGTAATTGGACGGATAATTACTTTTAACCATGAGTTCCCCATTAACAATCATATCTTACAAATGCCATTTACAAACATGGAAATTAATTTTCCAGAAATGGACTGAGTCAGAGTGGTAAGGCTTTGGCTCAATAGTCTTAGGCGAGAGGTGAGGAATAGTAGGAGCTGAAGTAAGAAAGGGCCATCCTTTTCAAGGATCAAAAAGGATTCAGCACATAGGCACAGGTAAGATCAGGTTTTAGATTTCCGAAATTTTGTTCCTCTAGTCATAAACAATGGGAATGGAAGTCACGGCAGGGGAATGCTCCTCTTGCAGAATGTGGGTAGTCAGGGAAGCCAGTAATATCTTTGTTAACTTCATCTATGAGGTGTATCCAGCTACAGTTCCTAACAAGTTGAGTTAAGGAATTGGAGCTGGATGAACTCCGGATCATTCAGGAGGCAGAGGAAGTGATAGGAGATACAGGGACACTTTTGTACCTCGGAAGCAGGAGGATGGTAGATGAGTGATGGTCAGGAGAGGGAATGAGGGCAAGCAAGCAGTGCACCCCTGTGGCTGTTCCCCTCAATAACAAGTATACCATTTTGGATACTGATGGGGGGGGGGGGGAATTACACAATCCCCAGGCACAAGCCTCAGCAATCAGGTCTCTGTCATAGAGCCTGGTCCTGTGGCTAAGAAGGGAAGGGAGGAAAAGAGGTGAACTATAGTGATTGGGGATTCCATAGAGGAACAGATAAGAGGTTCTGCGGACAAGATTGAACATTTTGGATGGTATGTTGACTCCCTGGTGCCAGGGGCCGAGATATCTCAGATCAAGTTCACAGCATTCTCGGGAGGGAGAGTGAGTAGCCACATGTCATGTGGAGAGAGTTCTGCAAAGAGAGTTCAGGGAGTTAGGCATTAGGTTAAAGGACAGGACATCCAGGGTTTTAATCTCAGGATTGCTACCTGTGCTAGTGAGGTTCGAAATAGAAGGATAATGCAGCATAATGTGTGGCTTAAAACATGGATGGGCTTCAGGTTTCTGGATCATTGGGCTCCTTTCCAGGACGGTTTGCATCTGAGCTGGAGGGGGACTAATATCCTTGTAGGAAGGTTTGCTATTGCTGCTCCGGTGGGTTTAAACTAGATTTGAAGAGGGATGGGAACCAGAGTGCCAGAGCTGATTGAGGAGGGAAAAGATGATGTGAAAATTACATGCACCATTTAAAGTCAATGGGTTGTACCTGGTGAAAATGTTTTCAGGTGCATCTATTTCAATGCATGGAGTATGCAGGAAAGGCAGACAAACTTAAGAGTGTGGATTGGCACATGGAATAATGATATTGTGGCCAGGAGGGAAAGCTCAATGTTCTGGACTTCAATGTTCTGGACTTCTGTGGCTGGAGACACAATAGAACAGGGTTGGGGGGAGGTGGTATTCATTGCTTGTTAGGGAAAATATTACAGTTGTACTCAAGCAGGTCAGACCAGAGGGCTCATCTACTGAAGCTATATGGATGGAGCTGAGGAATGGGAAGGGTATGACTACACTCATGGGGTTGTATTATAGACTGCCCAATAGTCAACAGGAATTGAAGGAGCAAATCTGTAGAGATAGCAGAGAGCTGCAGGAAACATAAGGTTTTGATAGCAGAGGATACTAATTTTCCAATATATTGATAGTGACTCCCATTGTGTAAAAGGACTGGTTGGCTTGGAGTTTGTCAAATGTATTCAGGAAAGCTTTCTAAGTCAATATTTAGAGGTACCAACTAGAGAGAATGCAAAACTGGATCTCCTTTTCGAGAACAAATCAGGACAGGTGACAGAAGTATGTGTAGGGGAACATTTTAAGTCCAGTGGTCATAATGCCATTAGTTTCAAGGTAATTATGGAGAAGGATAGGTCTGGGTCTCGGGGTGAGACTATATTGGAGAAAAGCTAATTTTGATGAAATAAGAAAAGATCTAGAATGTGTGAATTGGGATAAGTTGTTTTCAGGCAAGGATGTATGAGGTAAGTGGAGATCCTTCAAAGGTGAAATTTTTGAGAGTTCAGAGTTCCTATCAGGATTAAAGGCAAGGTTATCAGGCATAGGAAACCTTGGTTTTTGAGGGATATTGGGGATCTAGTTCAGAAGAAAACAGAAATGTATAGCAGATATAGGCAACATGGAGAAAATGAGGTACTTGAGGAGTATAAAAAACCTCAACAAAGAAATCAGGAAGGCAAAAAAAAAAGATGAGGTTGCTTTGGCAGACAATGTGATGGAAAATCCTAAGGGTTTCTACAGGTATATTAAGACCAAAAGGATAGTAAGGGACAAAATTGGTCCCCCTGAAGATCAGTGTTTGGCTTTGTATGAAGCCAAAAGAGATTGGGAAATCTTAATTTTTTTTTCCATCAGTATTCACACAGGAAACAGACAGAGTTGTGCGAAGCAAGGAAACCAAGCAATGAGGTCATGGAACCTACACAGATTAATCCAGAGGAAGTGCTTACTGTCTTAAAGCAAATAAGGGTGGATAAATCCCCAGGTCCTGACAAGATATTCCCTTGGACCTTGAGGGAGGCTAGTGTAGAAGTTGGAGGAGCTCTGGTAGAAATATTTAAAATGTTCTTAGCCACAGGTGTGGTGCTGGGGGATTGGAGGGTAGCTCATGTTACTCTGTTGTTTAAAAAAGGTGCCAAAAGTAAACCAGGAAATTATGCTCCGGTGAACCTGATGTCAGTGGTAGGTAAATTATTGGAAGGTGTTCTATGAAATCAGATATATAATTATTTGGATGGCCAGAAACTGATTAGGGATAGTTGATAAGGCTTTGTGAGTGGTAGGTCATGTTTAACCAAACTTACTGAGATGGTTACAAGGAAAAACTGTGGCTGTTGTCTACATGGACTTTGGTCAGGCCTTTGTCAAGGTCCACATGGGAGGTTAGTCAGGAAAGATCAGATGCTAGGTATTCATGGTTAAGTAGTGAACAAGATTCATCAATGGCTGGACAGGAGAAGCCAGAGAGTAGTAATGGACAATTTCTTTTCAAACTGGAGTCCTGTGACTAGTGGAGTGCCTTAGGGACAGGGCCGGATTAATGTAATAGCGAGAGTAGCAATACTACGGGCCCCTAATTTCAAGGGCTCCTGCGTTTATGCTCTATGAATTATGAGAAACATTTTCATTTTTATCTTTGTGCCTCAGCTATCAGATTCCACTGATAGTCTGTGTTAATAACTCGATTTAAAAGTGATAATTGGATAAAATCACTAACCATAAATTTAAGATTATTATCGGGGTTACGGGTGTGTTATAACTTATGCAGCACCAGCAGATATGTTTAAAAACCCCAAATAAAGGTGATAATTGGCTAAAATTGCTAATCTTAAATTTAATCAGGTTAAGAACAGAGACTATCCCCGGCAGATTGCGCGACAGCTCAAAGCGGGAGTGATGGCTATCTTGGTTACCCAAATCCCCCACGCAGCTGGAACTGCTCTCCCAGTGTCAGTACCAGGAAATCGCAGAGCGGTTCCAGCTGCGTGGGGGAATCATGGGTAACCAAGACTGCCATTGCTCCCGCATGCCGCCAGCCGCTGCTTTAAGTTTTGTTTTAACATGGAGAGGTTGTGTCCCCCCCAACCCAATCCCACTGGGCAGGGAGAGGTCACCATCCCCAATCACCGTCTTGCTGGGCAGGAAGAGGTTGCCATCTTCTGGCCCATCTCCAGCTCGCTGGGCAGGAAGAGATCCCTGTCCCCCCATCAAGGGGAGGGGAGTAATTTCAGTGTAGGTGCTTCCCCCTCACCACGCATGCGTCAGCCGGCACTATTTAGGCCTCCTTTAAAATATTGCTAGAAGCCTCACTATACCTTTATCCGGCACTGCTCAAGAGATCAGTGTTGGGGCCATTGTTTGTCATCTATATCAATGATCTGGAATGATAATGTGGTAATTTGGATCAGAAAGTTTGCAGATGAAACTAGTTGTTGTGGACAGTGAAGGTTTTCAAAGTTTTGCAGAGGAGTCTGACCCAGCTGTAAAAATGGTAGATGGAATTTAATGCAGACAAGTGTGAGGTGTTGGATTTTGGAAGGGCAAACCAAGAAAGGACATACACAGTGAATGGTATGGCACTGAGGAGTGTGGTAGAACAGAAGGATTTTGGAATATAGATATATAATTCTCTGAAAGTGGCACAACAGGTGGATAGGGTTGTAAAGAGAGCTTTTGGCAATATTGGCTTTCATTAATCGAAGTATTGAGTATAGGGGCTGAGATGTTTATGGTTAAGTTGTATAAGACATTGGTGAGGCTAAATTTGGATTAATGCATGCAGTTTTGGTCACCTAACTGCAGGAAAGATAACAATAAGATAGAAAGAATGCAGAGAAGATTTATTAGGATGTTGCCTGGACTTCAGGATCTGAGATACAGTGAAAGGTTAAACAGGTTAGGACTTTATTTCCTAAAACATAGAAGAATGAGAGGAGATTTGATGGAGGTATTTAAAATTATGAGGTGAATAGACAGAGTAAATGTAGATTGGCTTTTTCCACTGAGGGAGGCGAGATTCAAACCAGACAACATGGGTTAAGCATGAAAGGGGAAAAGTTTAGGGGGAAACTCTTCAGTGAATGGTGGGAATGTAACGAGCTGCCAGCAGAGGTGGTGAATGCAGGCTCAATTTTGACATTTAATAAGAATTTGAACAAGTACATGGGTGAGAGAGGTATGGAGGCCTATGGTCAGTGGGACAAGGCAAAAAGCAATGGTTCAGCACAGACTAGAAAGGCCAAAGGGGCCTGTTTCTGTGCTGTAGTGTTCTATGGTTCTAATTCATTATAACAAATACAGCAACATAAAACTCATTAGCATTGAAATTGAACTTTCCTCAAACCTCAACATATAAATGAATAAATACTCTTGTCATTTTACAGCAGTTTCAAAGTGTTAACGACGAGCACTAATAGAAACCAAATGGTATCTCAATTCTTGAATGGCTACCTATTAGTTAAGCATCAATAGCACAAAGAACATAGTTTTAAAATATACATTAGTATTACGTTCAATAGCTAATCCTATTGTGCTTCACTGTTAACTAAAATTCCATACTTGTGAATTCATGTCCTCAAAACAATTGTAACCCTTAGTTAAATTAGTTAAAATGGCACTCTCCCTTGAAAAAGCATGAATCTTAAATGATGGTATTATTGTGGCTTTTATGCGCATGCAATCTTTTCTTTAAAAGCAGGGCCATGCAGATATATACTGAAATATAAATTTTAAGGGCATGCCGAGGTTAGGTCTGGATATACATTTAAAGATATTCTGATATAGTTCTCACGTTTTATTCTTTCTCCTTTGATACTTTGTCACCATATCTTGTAAACTGTAAATAAAATAAAAGTGAACACAAAAACCCAAAACATACACTATTCTGGGTAGAATGGTGGGGAAGACTGGATACAAGAATAATATATTGCCAAAAAAAACAATAATAAATATAAAGAGATGATCAATGAATAATAACTAAAATTAAAAGACTAATTTTAATAAAAATGTATTATTTGGTAATGCTTTTAATATTTTGTAGTCAAAACTAATTTCAAAATTTTCAAAAGAGCCTATTACATTTTTGCTAAGAGTGAAACACTAAAGTCTGCAGACTTTGGGTTTGGAGTCGAAACACTTCTTCAGGGAATGCATCCCTTGAAGAGAATTCACAGTGGAGCAACTGGAAGACCTCAGACCCAAAACGCTGCGAGACCCTCCAGCATTTCTGTGTTTTGATTACATTTTTATGTCACATTTTCCATCCGTCGTATAAAATTTCTATTTACTCCTTTGAACACAATGTTCAGAATGAAAGCTCTTTAACCTGAAATATTAACTCAGGTTTTCTTTTCAAAGAACCTGCCTGACTTGCTGTTTTGGGATCAGAGTGTGATGAGACAACACCACTCAAGAACTGTTCATTTATTTCTAACATTCTTCAAATTTCTGAGAGGTTAGCTATTCTAGAGTTTCAACTTAAAGAAGCGAATTTAACCATTAAAAATAAAGTTTGCTAAGTTTTGATTCCTGCAGTTATATAATGCTTCCATCTTTTGATCCGTTCGCACATAACTGGACTTCTGAAACTCTCATAGCTTAGAATAAAATATTGAAATACTTCCCATCACATTCAATATTACCTGTTAATAAGGTCGTCATTTTCATCACTTTCCATTTCATCTTCAATTGCTGCTTGTAAATCTCCAATTCTTTTAAAAGCAAGTTTAAGGTCAGACTGTAAACTCTGATTTGCAGCTTCAAGGCTTTCAATATCCATTTCCTATATTTAAAAAAAAACATGAACAATTGTTAAAATATCTGCAAAAAGGAACTACCACCACGGCTCTGAATTCTCAGTATTTACCATCTAGAATCCCTCCATTTAACTAAGTAAATTGGAGCATAATACTTCAGTCTTGGATCACTCATTGTTCCACATTGATGTTTCATCCCATCTAGATGAAATACTACACCATCCCTTAATATTGAGATTATTTATTTACAAGTTTAAGTGCAGGAAATGTTTTTTTTTAAATACATTTGTTGATGCTATTAGTAGTAAATTTACCAATCCATTGAGTAAATTTAATTGCAGTAGTTCTATTTTCATAATTCAGAAATTGCAATTATTTTCAAATCATTCACTCACTAGAATCATCTGGGAAATGTCAAAGCAATTTTTTTAATGCAAGACTAATGACAATAATATGCATGTTTAAACACCCCCATACCTATTTGAATGTATAGTTTATAAAAGTTACCAGAGTCACCTAATTTCTTATTTTAAAAGTTCATTTGGTCATATAATAATACGCTACATGATGTACCAGTAGGATGAGCCACAACAAATTTAAAATTAAGTTATTAATATTCTATCTTATTTACAATGGGCTTGTCAATATATAAACTTAATATTTACTTGTATAAATTAATTTTCAAAAATTGTAAATGTTTATGTACAAAAAAACATCGGGACACCAGTTTCATGCTCAATGCCCATAATGCTTACATGGTGAATTATGAATTTGATATTGTATATGTAAATTGTTTAAAATCAGGTTCATTCTTTTTGCTCAATTCTTAGTGGTCTCATTTTGCACAAGTCTTTCCTGGAAACATTCTTGAGCTGAAAGAGGATGCATCCATTTTTCCCATCATACCCTCGCTCCCTCTAACCCATTGGCCCCGGTTCCTGCATTGCCCTTTAATTCACAGAAGCCCCAGTTCCTGTCTTCTCACTCCCCTGTTTCTGTTCTATTTTCTGCACTCCCTTGAAACTCGCCTGGTTAACTGCAAAATTTAGTCTGCCACTCTACTGTGTGGCAAACAAAAAAATGAATTTAAACTGTATTAGTATTAATTATAATCTGGAAAATCTGCCAATTTGGCACCAAGCTCCTGATTTTAGCACCAAAAATTTTCCAAACATCAGCAGGAAGCTGTGGATTTGTATTTCATCAATTGTATTAATGATGAATTTACCTTAACTTCCCATAATGGCTATCTTTCAGTTCCAATCATTATGACCATATTCTGCCCAAATACAGGCATATTTATATTGCTTGCTAGCATTCATATAATAAAATGAAAACAAGTCACAGAAGATGCACAAATGTTTATTTACCAGTTCATGCTTTTTACGGCAAGCTTCTGTTTCCTTCTTGGTCACTTCACCCATTTCTTCCCTGACATCCCTAAGCTGCCGTTGCAGTCGCTTATTTTGTTCCTTTTCACGATTTTCAGCAGCTGATCTCTGATCTCTCTCTTCTCCCAGTTTTTCCAAGTTTTCCTTGAGACGACTAACTAGGCTCTGTATAAACAGCAAAAGGTCAAAAATTACTTGGAGAGCTGCTATTAGGACACAGCAATGCAAGGCCATTTTTCAAACTTTGTGTAAAATGAAAACTTAATTATCCAGTTTATAAAATGAATTGCAATTGGTCTCATCTTTCATTGAAATATACAATGCCCAGCTTAAATGGTGAAGTATGAATTTGATATTGTATATGTTTAAAATCAGGTTAATCTTTTTCCTGGAAACATTCTTGAGATGAAAGAGGGATGTATCCTTTCTCCCATCATACCTTGGCGATTAAATATACATGATCATGATCTAAACCAGCCATTCTCAATGGGGGCCATGTGGCCTCCATGGGGATTACAGCACATTTAAGTCTGGGGCCCCCTAAAATCCTTAATAAGGGTGCCCCAAGGTGTACAGAGGAGGGGGGAGGCACAGAATCTGAACAGATTAAACATTTTTGGGGGAAGGAAAGGACTTTACTGCCAGACTTTGCAAAAGTTTTCAGTACTGGGTTTGTTACTCCACGTGGACCAGATGCTTTCTTTGGATTCACTCTCTTGAAGGCAACCCACACATCATCCTGGGATATTGACAGTAAAGGATCATCAGGGGACAGTCACATGGGGGTGGGCAGTGGCTCATCCTTATTCAAATTGAGCGTAGGAGGCATTGAGTTCATTTGGAAGTAATGCTTTGTTGTTTCCTATTGCATTGGATTTGGTTTTGTAGCAATGACATTAATCATTAATGTCATTGAGGCCCTGCCATATCTGTTGGGTATCCTTTGTTGTTTCCATTTTCATAAGTTGTGCCTGTTTATTGTGTAGTGTTCCGAATCTACATACTTTAATTATATCCCTCAAGGAAATCATTTATGTTTGCTATAGATTAGTTAATTAAAAATTTATTCATCAATTATATTTAATGCCACAAATTAAATAAATGTAATCCAAATTTTCCAAATTTAGTTTTAGATGTGGCACAGATATTGGTACGTTTATACATTCTACCTGGTCATGTACCAAGGTGACATCATTTTGGAAATATGTGGGCAAGTTTTTGGAACAAATCATAAAAATACGTTTACCATTAACACCTGAGCTTTTTCTTTTGGGAAATATGTATGATTTGGTACCCCAATTGACATTGTCAAAGTATCAAGTAAAAATTTTTTAAGTCACATTGGCGGTGGCCAGGAGATATATAGCAATTACGTGGAAATCCGAATCCCATCTTAAAATTGATTGTTGGAAGAGGAAGATGCAAAATTGTATTCTCTTAGAAAAGGACATAATATAGAAATGGGTATGATAAATACTTAAAAATATGGAAACCATATTCAGATATTATGGGTTTGGATATCTAATGTTTTCTCTTCTACACCCCACCACCACTTTTTAAAAAAAATCTTAATAGTTGAACCTTATCATGTTGGTTTAATTCTACTATTTTATCAATATCCTGTTTCTCTTTTTGGGAGGGGGGGTAGTTATCACAGTAGCTTTGCACATATATCTGTATTCTTTTTTATTTTATATTTTTTTCTCTCTTCTCACCTTAATATACTGCACAACCATTTATTTTTTTTATTCTATTTTGATAATTGTATCATTTGGATATGATCTACATTATATTGTACTGTACATAAAACTATAAATTTTTTTTTTAAAAGCAATGGATTTCCTATTTGTCCGTTGGTTCTGGAATCACTAGCCACGGTTGTTGCAGAATAAAAGCCTTGTTTTCTTTTCGCCTCACTTAAAATAAATATTGTTAAGTCCAGAAAAAAAAAATCTAAACTTGACTGCTTCACAGGGAAGGGGTCTCATAAACTGAGCAGACTTTGAAGGGGGCCATATCCAAAGATGGTTGAGAATGGCTGATATAAACAATAGAAACGGGATGGAAAAATGCTGACAAATACAGCTGCTGATATTGGCAATTTCTCCATCATTGTATTTGCAATTCTTTTGTGATACAAATTTCATAACAACCCAAGAAAATTATTGTTAAAGTTTAATTTTCTTTTTCAGTTCAAGTAAACAGGAATAGCAAATTTAGCACAACTTCTAAGGGAATTTACATACATTTCAAAATTACGATTATGACCCTGAAGAATTGTTCCTTGTGCATCACTCACAATTAATCATTAATTGTGCAACAATAAAATACCATGGGGTGCTTAATATCTTAAATGAAAACAGAAAATGCTGGAAATACTCTGGAGGTCAAGCAACAGCTTTGAAGAGAGAAGCTAAATTATTGTTTCAGGTCAATGACCATTACACTAGTTTCTTTCTCTCGCTGCAGATGCTGAGTACTTCTAATCATTTACAGCAAATGAAGTGATTCTTCTTGAAATCAATTGCTATTAACATGTCTTTTCACCCAATCTCCAACTCCTTTAGAAAATACAAAAATAGATTTTTTTTTTAAAAAAGCAGGAATGGTCTTCTTACATTTTGAAAAATGGCATTACAATTTTTTTTAAAAATAAACTTTATAATGTTTGTGTCAAAAACTAAAATCCATATCCAGGTGCTTTAATTTATTCACATCACTTTTGACTCTGGCTACTCTTCTCACTGCTGTTGTCTCAGCTTTCAATTTTTTCCCAACTACTTTACAAAATCTGTCCCCATGAAGATTTGTCTATCTTGTTTAGAGTGCAGTGAGAAAAAAAATCAGGAACCTCAATCCTATGCCAGTGCCTCACTGTCTGTTCCAATTTATTATTAACTCATTTGTCTTTTAATAGTGCTCCTTCTCCATTTCTACTACCACTGTTTCTCCTGTTTTATTTTTGTCTAAAACTGCAGAGAAAGAACATTGCCTGCAACCCTATCCTACATTTAATCAGTTACCTCTGGTGAACCCCCAGGCGTGATTCACAATTTCTCCACTGATGTGTTTTCAATTTTTTTACACCATCTAGAAACATGGAATTGGAAAGCTGTTGAAACTCAGTTCTGTGTTCATGTTTCCTTCACAAGGATTTTATAAATAAAGTTATCAAGATTAAGTGAGCCATTCTTTGCACCAACTTCATATTGGCAAAACATCTAGTTGACTGAGTTCATATAAACATTTAAATTAATCTGTTCTTGCCCCTGTCAAATGCATACAATCCTGAGCATTCTTAGCAGAGTGTATATGGAGACAACAATCCCTTTTTTAGAGAACATAACACTATAGGCCAGTTTAAACGCAAGGGTTAGCCCTTGAAGTGATTTTTTTTTCCCCACTGAGAGTTGAAAGTCTTTGGCTGCAGAGGCAGTGGGCTTCCTGATAAGCCAGTAGGGAAAATGTTACTGGAGAAGGATGATAATGTGGAGTTGAGGTTGTAATGTAGATAAATATTAGGAGAATTTGGTAACATTAGAGTAGGTTACATACATACACACATTTTAAAAACTGAAGAATTCATATTCAGTAACATTACAGAAACTATGGAGAATGCTATGCACATTTCACAAGTAGCTGCTAATTGAAATGATGTCATCAAACGTATCGACTGGAGACAGGTCGTCTGTGTTGAACAATTTTACAAGGCTTCTGATCTTTCTGCATAATGCTCACAAAAAGGTCACTCCTGGGTTTTGTTTACCTAAAGCAACAGATGGGAGCAGAAGGTGGGGGCTTTTGTAAGTGAGAGAGTCACATGGGCTTTCTAGCAGTTGGAAGATGAAGAGAGCGAGAGACTGAACAGTCACAGCTGAAGCAAGCAGGAAGCTTGTTGAAACCAAAACAGAAAGCTCCAGAATGGCTGGAAGTCCTATCTCTCTGATGTTTCTCTTGGAATAAGAGGAACAGAAAGGAAATCTCTGGTAGTCTGAAAGAAAGAGGTCATCATCTGGAGAACCCTGATGGGGCAAGTTTTGTCAGGAAGACATTGAGGTGACTAATGAAGCTCTCTCTGCAAACCTCCAAAGAGCCTTTCTGAGCGGTAAATATTGACCTTGCGAGCACCAAACCCTGGTGAATTTTTTACATGTTAAATTCAGTACACAGTATAAGAATTGCCTGCAACCAGTGAACTTGAAAGAATACGACGTGAGGTTGAGCTGTGAACCAAAGAACTTTTCTTAAATTTACACACGCATCATACACATGCGCTTAGAATTAGAAGGGGGCTAATTTGGGTTAGTTAAGTGAATAGTGATAAGTTAAAGTTTGATTCTGTTTTCATGTTTAAAGAACTTTTGTTTAAGTAACCATTTATCATGGTGAATATCTATTGCTGCTGGGTTTTGGGGTCCTTTGGGCTCGTAACAAGGTTATAATCAAATCAAATTGCTATTGATCTTATTGAAGGAAAGAGCAAGCTTAAGGAGTCAAATGGATTCAGCGGGCTAAATAGTCACTTCCTGCATCATAATATTTCTTATTTCATTACTGTTGTGCTAATGACCTATTTATTGTTGGAAGGGAAAACCCAAAGGAAAATGTAATTAGTTTTGAAGAATCATGGTTTATGAAAGGAGAAATCAGCAGCTTTAAGTTATGATTATTTGAAATGAGGTACATTGATAGAGGCAATGTGAATATACAGTACAACTCCAATCACCCAAAACCGGATTCTCAAAATCCTCACTTATCTGAAAAAAATTTTTAAATTTTGGATAAATGAGGTTATCCAAAACAAATCAGAAATCCTTATTTATCCAAAATTTTATTGGAGCCGAACTGATCGTGGACATTGGCGGAAGTGGGGACCTTGGTCTCCCAGCAGGAGTGGGGCCTCGATGATCGGCGGCAGCCAGCATTTTTTTTTGTGAGAATTAAACCTTATTTTAATGCTTAAAAAGCCTTCCCTTGTTGTTTGTTGTTGTTTAAACACTGTTACAAGTGATTTGCTGTTGCTACTGGGCAGTTTTTTAAAAATGACCAGTTCTCCAAAAAAACATTTATCTGATATACGCCAGCTCCCGGCCATTTCAGGTAATTGGAATTGTACTGTAAATGGAGGAGGTATTGAAAAGGAGGTAAACAAGTGCATCAGGCAGCATCCATGGAAAGCAATAGATCGTCAACATTTAAGGCTGAAAATCCTTCACCAGGAGAGACAGGGTCTGATCAGGAATACTCAACACGGGTTTGTGCATGGCAGGTCATGTTTGACCAATCTTGTTGAATTTTGTGAAGAGGTGACTGGGAATGTTGATGAAGGGAAAGCAATGGATGTTTATATGGACTTCAGAAAGGCCTTTGATAAAGTTCCACAGGAAAGGTTAGTTCGGAAAGTTCAAGTGCTAGGTATTAACTTTGAGATAGTCAATGGATTCAACAGTGGCCGTAAGGGAGATGCCAGAGAGTCGCAGTGGATAACTGTTTGTCAGGCTAGAGGCCGGTAACAAGCGGTTTGCTTCAGGGTTCTGTATTGGGTACGTTGTTGTTTGTCATATACATTAATGATCTGGATGATGGGGTAAATTGGATTAGTAAATATGCAGATGATACTAGAATAGGTGGAATTGTGGATAATGAAGGTTTTCAAAAATTTCAAAAGGATTTGGACTACTTAGAAGAGTAGTGGGCTGAAAGATGCCAGATGGAGTTTAAAGCTGAGGTGTGAAGTGCTTTTTGGAAGGAATAATCAAAACAGGACACATTTAGTAAATGGGAGGGCATTGAAGAATGCAGTGGAGAAAAAAGATCTAGGAATAATGGTTCATCGTTCCCTGAAGTAGAATCTCATGTGGATAGGGAGGTGAAGAAGGCTTTTTGTGTGCTGGCCTTTATTAATCAAAGCATAGAATACAGGAGTTGGGAGGTAATGTTGAGACTATTCAAGACATTGGTGAGGCCAAATTTGGAATACTGTATGCAGTTCTGGTCACTGAATTATTGGAAGGATATCAACAAGGTAGAGAGTGCAGAGATTTATGAAAATGTTACTTGGGTTTCAAAATTTAGATTACAAAGAAAGATTGAGCTGATTACCATAAAAATTAGTGTATAATGCAACCCCCCCCCCATTTTTGAAGGGAAATAAGGAGAAAAATTTTATCCCCCGCATGTGTAATACGACCCCCCCATCCCCTCGCCCGCCTGAGTCACGCTGCTGTCTACCACTCACCAGCCCGCCCGAGTTGCAGAATTTTTTTTTAAATTTTACTCTTGTGTATAATGCAACCACCCCCCCCCCCCCACATTTTTGAGGGGAAAAGGGTGGAAAAATTTTTCACATTATACTTGAATAATTACGGTAGGTCTTTATTCCTTAGAGCGTAGAAGGTTGAGAGGGGATTTGATAGAGGGTATTTAAGATCATGAGGGGGATAGATAAAGTTGATGTGGAGAGGATTTTTTCCCTTGAGGGTAGGAGAGAATGAAACAAGAGGTCATGAGTTAAGAGGGCAAAAGTTTCAAAGTAACATGAGGGGGAACTTCTTCACTCAGAGTGGTGGCTGTATGGAATGAGCTTCTGGGAGAAGTAGTGGAGGCAGGGTCCATTTTGACATTTAAGGAAAAATTGGATAGGTATATGGATGGGAGGGGAATGGAGGGTTAGGTGGGACTAGAGGAGAGTACTTGGTTTATTGAGGACTAGAAGGGCCAAGATGGCCTGTTTCTGTGTTGTAATTGTTATATAGGAATGGCGAGAACCAACAGATGCCCAAATAAAAAGGTTCGTAGGGTTGGCAGGTTATACTAGGGAGGGGAAAGAAAGGAGATCTTACACTAAAGAGTGGATGGGACAGAGGGCTGACGAAGGTGCACTCTGATGGGAGTAAGAAAGTAAAAGGAGTGAGGGGCTGGACAAAGTAAATGGTAGGAGACAGGCAGCAAGGGAATATAGCAAGGGATTATTCATGAAGATCATTTTGCCCTATAGTTTCCAACAGTATGTCTGATCCATTGGAACCCCAATGCATTTATAAACTTGCGTAAATAAGGAGCTCAATATTGTTCAAGATACTCCAAATGTAGCCTCACCAATGCCCTGAAGCATAACTGTTTGTTTCCTAACATTAAAAATTAACACTCTTGTAATTTTTCTAATTAATTGCTGCATTGACAAACCCACCTTTTGCAAATATGTATAAGGACAAACACATCCCTCTGCATCCTTTCATCATTTATATTACATTCCTCGTTTTAATCTTTTTTCCAACATGGATTAATCTCACATTTTTCCACATAAAACTCATTTCACCTATCTTTATTCATTCAATAAAGGCACCTTTATTGCTCTGCCTCTTTATATCCTTTTCCCAACTTTTTTTCCATACGTTTGTGTCATTAGAAAAGCTAGCAACTGTATTGTTATTGTCTTCATCTAGGTTGTTTTGATGAACAATGAAAAGTCAAAGCCCCAGTGCATACTCCTTCAGTTACTCCATTTTCTGTCAGCCAGTTCTATGTATGCCAATATGTTAGCTCCTAAATTAGCCATTCTCAGTCTTTTTTTTTAGGCTATGGTCCATTTAGGAGGCTGCTCAAAGTTTATGGGCCCCCTTCCCTGTGAAGCAATCAAGTTTTGGTTTCTTCTGTACTTTTCTCTTACCGACTGCATTTAAAAAAATATATACATATATATTGATGTATAAATATATATGTAAATATAGAGGTGAAAAGAAAACAGGGATTTTACTTAAATGTGCTGGGGCCGTTGGGGGGGGGGGGGGTGGTAGGGGCGGCCCATAGTACCCCTATTGAGAATTGCTGACCTAAACGATGAACAATCCATGCGGCTCCCTTCTGTTCTTTCCCTAGCCTGATAAATCATCGTCCTATTTGCTTATACAATTCCCTTTTAAAAGGCCTGCCTTATAGTCAGCAAGTTACTCATATTTCCCAATAAGTTATTTAATCTTTATAAACACATGTACGATCTTGTGTAAACTATTAAATATCTCTCCACCTTTTTTTCCCCCAGACTCTTCTAACTTTGTACTTAAAATCCCTGGTCTCTGGAACCACTGAAATAAATCTCAGATTTTGTAAAGATTCAACATAACAACCCTGTTTTTGCATAGTATGTATTAATTAGTTGCCCTCAAACCATGTCTGATCACTTTTGACAATTTATCCACAAATAGAAGCTTCCTCATTCCTGCATATCCATTTGATCTGTGACAACAAGTCTTCTTCTGTCAAATCATGTTAGTTAAGAAAACAATTACAGTACTTTATTTTGTAATTATTACATTTAATTTGCAAATATTAATGCCTCAGAGGACCTTTAAATAAAGGCCAGTATGAGACAAACCTGTTCATTGCCATGATTATTTTGCTTCAGTGTTTAATAGATGTAGAATGCAAAGGAATTAATACTGAGATTTGTTGCAATTACATACCTCAAGACGTTTGACCTGCGTCTTCTCAAATTCTAGCTTGGTTTCAAGTTCACGAATCTTGGCTTCTTGTCTACTCACCAAAGATTTATCTACCATGGATTGCTCTGTAAAGTCTAGCTGACTCTGCAATCCTTGTAACTAGAGAAAGTTGCACAGGAAAGAGCAATATCAGACTGTATAAAGAGTGAAACTAATTTAAAATGACTAATGCTGTAATTCATTTGAAGTTAGCAGAATATTTTTTTTTCTTATTCCACACAAATAAGAAATCTGTGCTCCTGACAAAGGGCTCATAAGTCATCCTTTTTACCAGTGGTGCACTGAAGCTGCACAAAGCATGATGCACAGGAAGCAGTTCCATGTACTATTAGTCTCTCATTCTGACAGTGCCTCGCTCCGCTTATACTTCTATCATCTGAAAGGGTAAATTTGATCTAAATTGAATATTCATTTCTATTTTTTCATCAAAGTCTTATCATCATTCTGAAATGTTCAATCCATAGGAACTACAGATGATTAACCATCACAGGCTGGTTAATATATGGACTTACGCAATCGTTTCCCAGTATTTCCTAAAATTTAATATTGAAAATGACTGAATTAAAGCAAACATTTTGAGATTGTTAACCCCAGAAAAATATTTCTTTAAAAAAGGTTCTATCTTTTGATAATGGTAATCATGATTTAATTGACGATAGCCTTTTGTGCATACCCAGTAACTCCATAGATGAAACTCAGGTCTATTTATGCTGTGTTCTAGTTAGAATTTGAAAGGGGTAATTCTATCTTGGTGAAATAAATCTATGTATTTCTTACCTTTAAGATACACTATACACCAATTAGCTTTGGTTGTATAAAGAAGTTGAATACTGTGCCAAGTTTGGGTTGGACGAGGCACAGGGTTCATTTCATAGAGAAAATTCAAGAAGTGCCAAAACAAGGATTAGCGAGAACCTCTTTTTGAATATTTTCTGCTCCATTCTCAAATTCACAGAAAGAGTTGTGACATTAAGAATAGGGTGAATATGATGTCAAGCAATGCAAGATTACTTTAATTTATTCTTAAAAACAAGCGACTTTTATTGGCAGAGCTTCAAAAGTTTGACTACTTCAAGATTTTTTTTTAAACTAAAACAGGCTATTCAGCTCACATTAATTTATTAATCAAGAAAAATTCTGATCACTTACTACAACCACATTTATAGCAGTTTGCTTGAGAATCTATAAAATATTTTATTACTTGCTTAAGTTTAATTGCTTGAAAATATTTTCTCATTCATTTAAAGGATAAAGATGCAAAGATATAAATTACTGTCCATCTCTGAGGAAGAGGCAGTGAGTTTTCTCCTTAGACTACTTAAATTTTCCCACAATGAAGTCCATTCATGTCCAGTTATTTTCATTATTCATTCTTGAGAAATACTGGTAAATTATGTACTAACCAACCTCTGATGGGCATTTCAGAATGATGATAAGACTTTGATGAAAAAATAGATATGAATATTCAATTTAGATTAAATTTGCTCTTTCAGATTGTATTAGCAGAGCAAGGCACTGTCCAGACCATCAATGCAATATTTTTCGAAGTCAGAATGGAACCTTAGCAGAGGATAATGTTGCAATGTGTTTATTGATCATTTTTCTTGAAGGTAATGGTTGAGGATTTGTTAAATATGGTTTAAGTTGTCTTGGCAAGAAAATGCAGAGCAATTTTTTGATGGTACAAATTGCATTCACTTCCCTGGTAGTGGAGGAAATGACTATTTTGGATTGTGAAAGAGGTGCTAATCAAATGGACTGGCTTATTTAAGGTTCTTATTCAGGAAAATGGAAAAATTCCATTAAAGATTTGTCTTTTGCCTTAGAGAGATGATGCAAGAGACTTGGTGAAACAAGTGGAAAGTAATATGTGGAACATTCTCAGTTTCAGATTTGCTCTTGGAATTAATTAATATAGCTGATCCAATTAAGTTTCTGGACAATGGTGACCTTTGGGACATTGAAGGTTTAAATACCAATGAATGTCAAAGATAGGTGTATAAAACTTTCCCCTAATGAAGATGCTCATTGTCTACCATTTATGGTGCAAGAATTTTACTTTCCACTTGCTACACCGGAATGTTGTCTGGGTATTGCAGCATTATAACTGTAGATTATGACAAGAGAATAAATTACAAACCTTTTCTTGCAACTCTTGTTTTTCTTTATAAGCTTCATCTAGTTGTGACTGTAGATCATTAATCTGGCCCAAGTCCCGAGATGACTGTAGAAATATTTAGTTCCATAAATATGAACTTAGTTAAATTTTCAGGAATTAATTAGAAAATGTTGGGCAGAAAAGAGACAAAGTCTGCCACTTTATTGGAAAATTCTATCTCAGAGACAAAACACAATCTCTGTTGTCCAAAGATCAGTATTAACATTCAAAAATATTCAGTATAATTAGGAACATGTTACAGAATCAATAAACAAATAAGTTTAAAATGCAAAAGTTGAAAGATTGAACACATGCATAGAGTATGCAATTTAAAACACTTACAAGCTTACCTTTTCCTGGTATATAATTTATCTCATTCATTTTATTGGCCCTTTACATTTTCACCAATTAAACTGGTGCTATTGAGGGAATACATTCCTCAGCCTAAACACCTGCAAAACTCTGTAGGCTGACATACCCTGTTGGATGGCATGAGAGATCACCAGCAATGTTACTGTACTGCAGCCAGCACTCAATTTAGATTAAATTTGCTCTTTCAGATTGTATTGCAGCCTCTTTCGGGGAATAGGCCTGCTATTAGCTACTCTGCTGGGAATCTTCAGTGAAAGATCTGGCTATGCCTTGGATAAACTGCTGAAGATGATCATCAAAAACAGTAATCTGTCACTAACATTGTTGGAAAAAATTAGTCACATTTTCAATAATCAATTGTTTTTCTAAATTTTACTGTATTTAAAATTCTACTCTGCAAACCAGAAAAAGGTTGTTCAGTTAGCATAGTCATTCAGAAAAATACCTACCTGAGCCACGATGGCTTTGTGTTTCTTCATGAGTTCATTCATATCTTCTTGGTCTTCCTCAAGACGGCTCTGTAGCTCATTTTTTTCACGTTGCAGTCGACTCAGCTGCTCTTCCAGCTTCAGGAGAATGTGGTATAAAATTCTGTTTAATGGCCTGCATGATGCACTGTCCTTACTATATCATGTATCTAAACAGTTTAAGACTGCATTTATCAACTCAGAAAGCTTTTTCTCACCCCACTCTTGCCCCTTCATCATTCCTCAGACATAACTAAGAAGAAAACAGAACTGCTCCTTCACCAGTGCCACTCAAACCAGGCTTTCAGAAGATGAGCAAGATGAGAGAGGCTTTATTTCCCATGGGAGGTTGGAAACAGTGCTTAAGAGATTGTAAATACCAAACCAAATAGAACATACTATGTGCACTCACCGATGCTCTTTAAATATGATTAAACTATTATCTTCATTTGGTTAAAGAGATAAATGTTTCTGAATGGTAGTTTCTTAATAGCACGTATCCTCAAGTACCATAATTTACCCTTTGTAACAAGCAAGACAACAGGGGATTGGGAGCAAACAAAGGAATAAGGATAGATGACAGCCAAATCTGACCCTCTTCTAACATGAATTCTACATATTTCTAGCATGTCATCAATATACAATTACGATAAACCACAAGCAAGAGAAGGAGATCTGACTACTCCATGTGGCTCAACTACTGATAAGATAAAGTCATTAACTTCATGGTAGCCAGGAAGTGTATAACAGTTACCTGGAAATCCGACACCCAATTAAATACCCTATACAATGGAATATGGAAATGCAAAATTATATACCCTCTGAGAAAATCACCTACAATCTAAGGCGGGGTGGGGGGGGAAACATGACATATTTGTTAAAGTGTGGCAGCCACATCTGAAATACATGGGTATGTAGATTAACTAGCTCCCCCTCCCCATGAAATATGGATATTATAAAAATCTGTCTTAGCAGAGAAAGGATTGGAGTTAAGGAAATGGAACATGGCTCAGGCGCCATGCATATTTTATTTTTAGCCCTTTTTTTTTTAGTTTGTTTTATTTTAGTTTGTTTTTTTCTTTTATTCCTTACTTGGGTTATTTAGTTAATTAGGTTGTCTTTTTTTAGGTTTTTGGTGGGGGCTCTGAACACCACTTGCATTTACTTGTACTAAGTATAATTGGTATGGTTATGTGTTTGTGGGCAAGGGGGGGAACAAAACAGACTGTACGTTCTGTGAATGTTAAAAAGATTGTATTGATTGTTCAAATTACTTTTGAGTCTGTAAACAGTCAAAATAAAATATTTAAAAAGTAATATATTCAAAACAACTGAAGTGAAATTCATTGTAATTTTTTGGAATTTTAATTGAAATATATAATCCTCAAAGAGCTATTCTGGTTTTATTTAAGTTGTATTAAAGTACATGCAATCATTCCCAGTATCAGAACAATAAGTAAACTTCTAAGGATTCATCTGGATATCTCAAGTTAAGTGAATTAACTTTGTTGTCAAAAAAAATATACATACTGCAACTTTGGCCTTAGAGATGTCTTCAATCTGAAGATGCAGATCTTCCATTTCAACTTCCATAGATTTTCGAGCTTTAACAGCTGATGCACAGGTGAACTCTGACTCTTCAAGCTGAAAATTATACTTTATATTTTACTTCCAAGTAAAAAACGTTGTGTAATAATACATAAAGTAAAAAAAGGGCTAGAGGAAAAGTTATAGGTTTTTTTTTAAAATTGCATTCACTTGCAAACCTGATATCAGAAATTGCCACTTTTAAAATCATTTTTAAACTTATTTCTGAATTTCATTTCTGCCTCTCCCAAATACTGACATTGGAAAACAATTATTTTTGTTTTTAATAAAATTTTCTGCTTTTTAAACACTTTTTATTAGCCATCAGAGAAAAAGAAAATAAGAGAGTGAAGAGACTGCTTTGCTCCAGTTTCTAACCTGCTGAAGAAATTCCATGGTTCAAGCAGCATCAGTGAGAAGAAAAACTTGTTTTCATTTTGGTGTACACAACCAAAACATTCTATGCATCAAAGCCAATACATGGTTTTTTTAAGAATAATTTTCTCCCTCTCCCAAGAAGAAAAAGGAAAAGAACAAAGAAAGAAAAATAGAAAGAATAGACAGATTTTTAAACAATACTGAATATTACCTAATGAATAAATTGTGACCTAATTATTCTAACACTTACAACTATTATTTTAAATATCAAGTATTATCGTAAAATAAAACACTACTGTGCAATACATAACACAATCAAAATCTAACAAACATCTAATAAAGTAAAAGAAAATGAGATACATTAAGGTGAGGCTGGGGAGTGACAAAATTCACACCAAATTCTACCAATTGACATAATTACTTAAAATTTTTCCAACAAAACTATAATATTTGTTCTTTAAATTATATGTAATCTTTTCCAAAGGTATACAACTTTGCATTTCACCATGCCATCTATCTAATACCAAATCCATATCCAATGTCCATGAAAGGGCTAAACAATTCCTGGCAACTGCCAGCACAATCTTTAGAAATTCTTTTTGAAACCAATTTAATTTTAAATTTGGACTAATCCTTGATATATACCCCAAAAGAAACAAACGGGAGTTTAACACCTGTTGAAGAAATCTATTAAATTAGTCCCAAAAAAATTAAATTTGGGGCACGTCCATGTAGAATGTAAAAAGGTACCCATGTCCTGTTTACATCGAAAACACTTATCCGAAGTATCTAACTTCAATCTATTAAGCTTTTATGGTGTAATATATAACTGATTATGAAATTGTATCACACCATTCTATATCTAACATTTATTGTATTTTTCCTACTATCATAACATATTTGTGTCCAATTTCTAAGATTTATAGCTTTTGCCAGGTCCATTTCCTCCTTTTGCTGAGATTTACTCTCCTCAAAAGTAAAAAATACATAACTGATATGAATTTTTTTTGTATTTGGATTTGATTTTATTGTTTCTATTGCATCATCTTCTAACAGTAAATAGCATGTAGTTAATCTTTCTCATAGATAAGCCTTTAATTGATAATATCCAGATATTGTATTATTTTGTATTCCACATTTAGCTTTCAATTTCAATTTCAAATGTCATTAAATATCTGCCTTGATAACAGTCTTTAATAAATTTTATTCATTTTTTTGACCAGTTAATAAAATTTATATTATTCAACGAAAACAGGATCAATTTATTTTGCACCAATGGCATTCTCACTAATCCATGCCCCTTAATTCCATCAACACATATATTTTGTGCCACAATGCGACCAAATGTTTTAATATTGGTGTGCCTGTTTCTCCAGTTAATAATACCTCATTCCATTTATATAGAAATTCTTCAGATTCTTTTTCATCTATTTTATTCATTTCTATATTAACCCAAGCCACTCGTTCTCCTTCCTCAAAAAAAAGAAATAAATCGTAGTTGGGCTGCTTTATAATAATACTCAAAATTTGAAAGTTGTAGACTTCCCGATTCAAATCTCCAGGTGAATTTTTCCATAGAAATCCTTAACATCTTGCCTTTCCACAAGAATTTCTTTATAATTTTATTTAGATTCTTAAAAAACATTTTAGGAATATCAATGGGTAAAGATTGAAATAAATATTGCACCCATAGAAACATATTCATTTTAATACAATTTACTCAGACAATTAATGTAATTGGTAAATCAATCCATTTTTAAAAATCCTCTTCAATTTTCTTAAACAATGGTCCATAATTAATTTTTAAAAGATTCTTTAACTGGTTAACAATTCTAATTCCCAAATATATTATCCCACATTCAGGCCATTTACATTTTGTGTATAGTCACCAAAGTCGATGGCATTATTTCACTTTTATCCCAATTAACTGTATATCCTGAGACTGCTCCAAATTGTTCGAATTACATATGTAATTTATCTAATGAATTTCCGGGTCTGTCAAATAAAAAATAATATCATCTGCAAATAAACTAATTTTATGTTCATTAGCCCCTATTTTAATACCCTTAAAATCCAAGTCTGTTCTAATTAATTCAGTCAATGGTTCAATTACTAATACATGATAATGAACAATCTTGTCTTGTTGATCTTGTTAATTTAATATAATCAGACACTGAGATCATTTATCACTACTCTTGTTCTTCGTTCAATATATAATGCTTTTATCCAATTTATAAATGTTTGTCCTAAGCCAATTTAGCAAGTGTCTTAAAAATTCTACTCTATCAAATGCCTTTTCTGCATCTAAAGCCACTGCTACGCTTAAATTTTCTTTCTTTTGAGCTAGATGAATTGAACTAATCAACCTAGTTACACTGTCTGCCAATTTTTTTTAAAATAAATCCTGTTTGGTCCCTGTTAATTAATTTTGGTTAAAAAAAATTCCAGCCAATTTGCCAATAATTTAAGCCACCATCTTATAATCTACATTAAGTAAAGATATTGGTTTATAAGACAATGGCATTAAGGGATCTTGACCTTGTTTTTGGAATTACCATTATAATTGCTGACTTAAAAGAATCAGGTAAATTTCCAGTTTCTTCCAATTGTATTAAAACGTTCATAAATTCAGGAATCAGAACATCTTTAAATTCTTTATAAAATTCTGATATAATTCCATTTTCACCAGGGGATTTATTATTTTGTAAAGAAGCTATCATTCTTCTAAACTCTTCAACTGTAAAAGAGGATCCTAATATTTTCTGTTCTTCTAAACTTAATTTAGGCAAATTAACGAGTTAAAAATCAATCAATTTTATTATCATCCTGTATAGACTCTGATTTATATAATTTTGTATAAATTGCTTAAAACAATTATTTATATCCTGGGGTTTATAGGATACATGATCTTTCTCATCTCTAATTGCAATAATAACTTTTGATTCTTGTTCCATTTTCAATTGCCACACTAAAACTTTATGTGCTCATTCCCCCAATTCATAATATCTCTGTTCTCATAATCATTTTTTTCCATTCTTATAAGATTGCAATGTGTTGTACTGTGACTTTTTATTCAAAAGAATTATTTTTTCTTCTGATGACTTTTAGTAATTCCTTTTCTAGATTTGATATTTCTGCCTCTAAAGTATTAATTTGAGGCATTTACTCCTTTCTAACATAATGTGTCCATGTATATATGCCTTTATTGCATCCCATAAAACAAATTATCCAAGGAATGAGCATTAATGTCCAAGAATTGCTCAGAACAAAGGAGAAGTATCTGATATAAGCCTTGCCTTAATTTGAATTTGTACCCAACTTTGAAGTCTTGCTGATAATAAAAACATATCAATTCTAGAATATGAATCATGTCTATTAGAATAAAATGACCAGTCCCTTTCTCTCAGATATATCCTTCTCCAAATATCGACCAAATTCAGTTATTTTTGCTGCCTTAAAATTTCAACACATTCTTTGTAGATCTATCCAATAAAGGGACGAGACAAAAATTAAAATCTCCACCCACTAAAATATTTTCATTAGCTTCCCCCATATTTAAAAAGGTTTCTTGTATAAATTTACAATCATCCACATTTGGTGCATAAATATTCATTAATGTCCATTGTTCAGAAAAAAATTGACAATTTATTGATACATCTGACTAAATGGGTCTAAAACTGTATTTTGTATTTTAATTAGAAGATTTTTATTTATCAAAATTACTACTCCTCTAGCTTTTGTATTAAAATATGATGCTACTACCATTCCAACCCAATTCCTTTTTAATTTTTGATGCTCCTTTTCAATTAAATGTGTTTCTTGTAGAAAAGCAATATGTACTTTAATTTTTTAGAACATAAATCAAAACTCTCTTTCTCTTTATAAGGTTTTGAAGCTCATTTACATCAAAACATAAATTTTAATCCTTTACTCATTGTAAAAATTAGAAAATTGTGACACTTTCCCCCTTTTCATGATTTCCCCCTCATCAGTCCCCGGCTCTTCATCAACCTCTTAAATACAAAAAAAACCATTAAATCCAGTAAAAAAGATAGTACTTGATTGAATACTTAAAGGAAACAAAGAGAGAAATAGAAAAGAGAACACCCCCTCGTGAACATTGTCATAAAGCCTTCTGACAATGCTACCACCCTCCATTTTATGTGTTGCGACTAAAGTCTCAAAATAACGTCCATGGTTCGGCAGGAACCAGTCAGCATATCTCCGGTCAGTCAGCATATTAAACTCATCTCTGCAATATTTCAAACTGCTTCCAGGTTTTTTTCCCACCACTTTCCATCTTCAAGTGTCCACTCTTTGGGTCAATTCTTGATGCACATCCGGCAAACCATCTGCATATTTTTGAGCATGTTCCAGATTCATAAAAATCTACTTGGACCTCCTTGATCAAATACTTTCAAAGTGGCAGAATTATGCAGAATAAAAGTATATCCTTTCTTCCACAGTATATTTTTAACTGGATTAAAACTCTTCCCTTCTTCATTAATTCAGGATAAAAGAACATCTTGTTTTCTTTAAATTCCAATGGTGCTTTTCTTTCATTAACCTGTTCGGCTGCTAATTCCAAGATTTTTTTCCCCTCACTTGAGAATGAAGAAATTTGACCAAAATAGGCCTCGACTTTTGATCTGGCTGAGGTTTAGGTCTAAGGACTCTATGAGGTCCCTCGATCTCAGTATCTCCTTTAAAATGCCCTTGTCCAAAAGTCTGAGGAATCCAACACTGAAAAACTCACTAATATCTTCTCCTTCTTTCAGGCCAATAATCTTAATATTATTTCTTCGACTAAAATTTTCTAATGAATCTACTTTTTCAGACAATTGCTTATTCATCACCAACACTTGTTCTAATCCTTCATCCACTTTATCTATTTTCTTGAAGAAATTGATTTTCCAAATTAATGCTTTGAATTTTTTCTTCCACTTCCTGTTTTTTCTTCATTTCTTTAACAATTTCACATACTTTATTAACTTCAGCCTCTTATCTCTTAATATCATGACTTATTAACTTTAATTCTTCAATAATCATAACCAGTGTGCCTTGAAATCTATGGATAGCTTTTACTTTTTTCTTACCCCTCCTACTTCTTCTTCCATCAATTCCTCCGAGCTTTGTTGTTGTTGTTCTTCCTCTCCTTTTTCTTCCAGCTCCAATAATTTTCCCTCCTCAGACAGCCTTTTGGACTGCCTAGGAGCCTGTCTAGAGGGCTTAGTAAGCCACTCTGACAGGGCCTCCTGTTGCTTCTGACTGCTCTCTCATGTGCAGTCGGGTCGCTCCTTTCCCCGACTCGTCCAGGCATCCCTGTTGTTGCACAGACACCGCAGTTCACTGCGAGGTGAGTCAGGAGGCCCTCTTCATTTGGGGAGTAGGCTTCACTACAGGTCCCAGCTTCTTCTCCAAGGCCTTTCTTTTTCCTCTGGTTGTTTTTCTTCCATCTTCTCTATAATTTCTTCTGCTTCTTTATCTCTCTTTGGCAGCATTGTATCTTTGGTTGTTTACAATTTATTCTGATGAATTTCTGGCTTTCCTCCACTTTTTTTTTTTTAAAAACTTTTTCACAGAGGAGCCAGATTTTCTGTCCTTGCCCTACGTCATCACATGATGTTCCCCCCCCCCGACCCCATCGATCCCTCAAGATAGGCAGTATAATGAGGATAGGGTGGGAATATTAGACAAATGTTAGACAGGGGACAGTAGAAGACTGGCAACAGAGGGAGAGGTGTAGGATGACAGACATTTATTTGGATGGTTGATTTATAAGACTGGGGCAGTGGACGAGCAGGTGGCAGTCAAAGGGGAATAAGGGAGGATGAAAAATGGGATGAGGAAGATCTATCCTGGGGCCTCCATGTCGGTGCAATCATGAAAAAGGCTCGTATACTTCATGATGAGCTTACGAAAATTTGGTATGTCACCAAGGACTCATTTAATTTTTTTTTCCATACATGTCATTAATAAATCATTATACAAGGGAACCATAGAGGGAGTGATTCCTGCAGAAGGCGGAAAGGGGTGGGGAGGTGTAGATGGGGCCAGTAGTGGGGAGGAGGGGGGTCTAGTTGCAAGTGGTGGAAATGATGAATGATAATGTTCTGGATATGGGGACTGTTGGGGTGAAAGGTGAGGAGAGGGGGAATTAAATAACTTGTTTGGAGGGAGGGAGGAATGAGAGTACAACTCTGAGAAATGGAGGAAATAAAGGATATGTCTCTATTAACCTCAATAGAGGGGAGGCTTCATTCCTAAAGGAAAAGGACATCAGTTGTCCTGGAATGGAAGCTCTCATCTTGAGAACAGATATTGTGAAGAAACTGGAAGAATGGCATCCTTACAGGAAACAGGATGAGAGGAGGGAAAAAAGGAATGAATCATTATGAAAATGAACAAGACCTTCTTAATAGCAACAAATTATATTGGAATTCCAGACTTTGAGGTTGCAATGGAAGCAAAAAATATCTGAATGGACCAATTTTACAATATTAAACAAAGCAGCATTCAGCCACTGGGATAAAAGTGCTTAACTGAGTGATGTCCCACCACACCTGCTGATAGACAATATCACTGGTGCTCAAACCACTTTCTGGGCCTCTCTAATCTCACATCAACTTCAATTTATAATTAATGTTGCACCACAAGATAATTATTAGCCCTTCCTTAAGTTTATTATTTTATTCTGTAGTGCATGCTCTACTAAAGGGAACGTTCTCAGAAGAACTTATTTATTTTCCTATCCTTTGAAAATGCAGACTTACTTCAGCTATTTAGAATGAAAGTAGCAGTGTACTTTGGCTAAGAATTGATCTTAGGTTGGTAATGGCAAATGCCTGCTATAATAATGGCAATGTAATTTATCTGTAAAAACTATTCCATTACAGAACTGAACTTCAGAAGCAGAACACAAAGCCACTCTTGCATTCCAGCAAGGAATTTCTCTTTCAACAATGGGCAATTTTTATTTTAAGCACAAACTTTCAGAGAATGTTGATCATGTTAATTCAGGAGTGTCAAACTCAAATTCACGGAGGGCCAAAATTAAAAACTTGGACTAAGTCGAGGGCCGAACTAAATATTTATTGAAAATTTTCAACAACATCTGTATGTTTTCTCTTCTTTCAACATATGTAATGTTAAACTTTAGGATATAACTTTAGGAGGATAATGTTACAGGACAGGAGTAGGTAGCTCAAGTTCACCCTTTGCTTGACCTGAGGGAAACCTATTTGGTCCCTGTGGAGATGTAGTCAGCATTCACAGGCTGTGTCCATTTTGGCCTGCATCAGGGCAGCATTTCCTGCTCACTCCTCAGGCTCTAGGCCTCTATTCACCCTCGACCCACCATCCCTCTACCTGACCAGTCCTTTACCCAACCTCTACTCACCCCTCACTCCACTCACTCTGCCTCTACCCACCCCATCCTATACACGCCCCTCTACTGCCTCTCCCCTCAACCTGTTCCTCCCTCTACCCGTCTCTCACCCTCTAATCACCCCTCCCCTACTCGCCCTGCCCCTCCCCTTTTACCTCTTCCCTATCCACTCCTCCTTCTACTCATCCCTCCCTCTAACTGCCCCTCGCACCACCATAACTTCCCCTGCCCATTACTCCTCACCTACACCCTCTGCCCACCCCTGCTTACCCACCCACTCAGGCCCAGCGCGCTGCCGATCAGCCTTTGCGGACAGCCACCATCTCTCTCTTCACGTGCAGGGCCAAACCAGCCGTCCCTGAGGTCCACGCGGGTGCAAGCGCTGAAGGCCGTGGCGACCAGGAGAAGTGCACTCGCGCTGTGGAAGGGCCGTCCGGTGCCAGTCGCGCGGGGCTCGCGCTGCCCGGGGGCCGTGCGCAGCCTGCCATGTCCGTCGCGCCGACAGGAAATCACAGGTGCTCGCCAATCCGCCGCACCGCTCGACAGGTGGGAGAAGTGACTGGTTGTGCGGGGAGCCTTCCAACTGGCTTGCCGGCTGATGACATCGACAGACTTCTCGTGTTACAATTTCTCATGTTACGATGGGAAAGGATGTGCAATGAAGGGGGAGGATGGTGGGGGTGACATTACCAAAAAACAGCATCGGTTCTCGCTGCAGGGCGGGCCACCTCCAATACATTTTTGAAATGATCTTGCAGGCCAAATATAATTATATCGCGGACCAAATTTGGCCCGCGGCCAGAGTTTGACGTGTGTGTTAATTCAATAAATTTTTTTCCTCATGTATCTATAAAATATCAAGTACATAGTTTTTTTCATGATCTTTTTAAAATGAATCACTAAAAAATATGATGTCGATGGCTAGCAAGATAAAGTAAAATTAGAATAGTGTTTGCATTCAGTACAAAAACAAGCATTTTTTGTCAAGCTCGACAAACACTTAAAGGCTATTTTTCTGATTGCATTCATGACAAGAATAATAGGTTATCCCAAGAACTGAATGAACTACACTAACAAAAAATATACAATTGTAAATTAGTTAAAAATATTTGCGAAATAACTGGAGGCTTAATTGTGGTAATGGAACTTTTAAATGTAAAAAAAAAATCACATTTTTTGTAAACTTTGACTCCTTAAATTTGGTTTATTGCAATGATGCCATTAATAGTGTTTAAACATGATCGCGATTATAAAGGTTATAAAGAAGCTAATGCCTTAATGTGGTAGTATCTGAACAAAATTCTACCTTGGGCTAATAAGACAAGGACTGCCTCTCCAAAGAAGCATAACTATCAAATTCATGACTAACCAGAAATTTAATTTGATTGACAACAAATATTAATTTAGTTTTTTCTTTTAACAAGTGTTGCAGATAGTTACTTCCTGTATTCTTTTAAACCTACTAATTGTCTATTTTAGTAATGATTTGTGTTTTTTTTAGATATTTCTAGATGCCACTGTTACATCATGGAGCCATGATGGCAGTGACAGAATGTGCAAATGTTAATTGCCACACAATTTGGAGACAAAAGGCAGGAATAAGTCTATTGATTTAGAAGGATCATCTGAAGTTTGAACTTCAACAAGGGACTAAACCTACCGATGCATTTGCTGCGCACAGCTGGGATATACGAGATGTTCAAATGACATATGGCACAGCAAAGGAAGTCAGTTGTCAGAAATAGCCAATGACCATGGCCACTACTTATAACTTCTACAAATAATTCAAAGGACACACGTTGTTCAAAGATGAGATAGCATATTCATAATTCCAAATTTAGCCAACAATGCTAACTAAATCAATAAAGAGACCAAGATAAGTTAAGCCTTTAAGCAAGGAGATAGTGAGATAGTTGGGATACATCTTCACTAGGTAAATCAAAGTAGAATTAAGTGAAAATGTGAATTATTATTTAAATGTCAATGTGCTTATAGAGCTGAATATGGAGGTTTTGCTGAATAGCTTATTAAAATCACTGGTTGAGCATTTTCAAGCGGGAGAAACTAAAATGGTGGGATCGTGTCCCAATTGTTTATCTTGCATAATTGAGCAAGCTGCGGCCAGTTCACAAAATCAGTTTTGGTTTCTACTTTGCAAGGTTTACATAGATATTAGATTGAATTTAGCTGACAGCTGAACTGGATTGCTAAATTATGAAAATAAAGTCTTCTCTCAGACTTTCTGAAGACTAGATTGGGGTGGAAATGATGAAATCTCACCGCAAGGCTAACTGAATTGTTCACAATTTGTCTGCAACGCCGAAAGATGCTGAGATATTGGGCTGCTTGCATCCTTTTTTCAATAGAGTGATAATATTAATTCCCTGTAAATTTTTGGTCAATTGCTTTATCTAAGATTAGTGGAAATTATAATTAATGTTTTACTCTTTTAAATCTCCTTTAGTCTGCTGTGATTTTCACTGTTATAGACTGTTGAATTTATACATATTTGAAATTTCATTGTATTATTAAATACATTTTCTCTTGAATCTACACACCTACATCAGAGGAATTTGATTGGAATACATGGTCATTTTAAGAAACTGTAATTTAAATAATGAACAAGACTAGAAAGCATTACCTGATTTTTCAACTGTGCAATTTCCCGTTTGCTGGGTGCATTATTTTTGAAGTGATCCAACATTATTTGGGCATCTGCCAGAAGAGCTTTTGTACGACGGAGATCCTTACGTAGTCTCTTTTCAGTTTCAAAATCTCTTTCATTGACCTATTTTTTTTTAAAAAGCCAGCAAAATCCTAGATTAAAACTTCTCGTATCTCGCTAAGAATGCCAGTCTGATCAATACAATTTCATCTTAATTTCACTGTTTTATTCATAGTTTTATACCAGTGATAACATTTTCTCAAAATGTATTATAATTGCTTTGTTTTTTTCAATAATATGGTATTTTGGAACTTCCAAATGTCATTTAACTTTTGATACTAATCTATAAAATGAGTTGGTTTGCCTCATCAATGTCCCACTCCAAGAAAGGTTATTATAAATGTAGCATGTGTGTACAAAGGGGAAAATTGCACCTTCCGGTCTGGTGAAAGAGGACAGAAATTACCCAAAATATTATGGAGTGCTTTACCTTGTTTTCCAGGATAAAGTAGCTGTCCCACCTTCTCCAGATCTACTTACTATTGGATAACCACTGTGTCCAGATATTTGAACTCCTTTAATATGCAAATCATGTTTTTATGATATGCACAGATACCCAGTTTTCGTTTTTAGCACAGAATTGGGCATGGTATGGTGTATCAAAAGACATCTCAATAAATCAAATCCAGTTTTTTTTTTCATGGATTTATGAAGAAGTGTTTTGGAAAAATGAAGCCAGGCTGTTATCACACTAGATCCCATTCTCTCGTGGGAACTAACTCTACCTTCCCTCAGACCTACTTTTGTTCCAAAGGCTGGGTGCCTTGCTATTGCCATGACAGGCATTGGCAAGACCAAACCATGAGACTTCTTATGGTTTTCGACTAGTTATTTATCAGGAAATTTACTTTCAGTGGAAGCAGTTCAAACAAGGTTCACTAGGTTCATTCCTGCAGGAGGGAGTTGTCTAAATTTAATGGAATTCAGAAGTAATACAGGTGATTTTATCTACATTATTCTGGGGGCCTTAACAGATTATAGTTTCTTTGTGAGGAAAATTGAACTAATGGGCATAATTTCACATTAAGCTATTGCCTATTTAAGATGGACTCTTCTTTTCTTAGAGGGTTGTGAAAAGATAAAATTTTCTCTCCCATGCAACTGTGGAGATGAAACCAATGAAAATATTTAAAGCTGGAACAGATTGACTTTCAACGTCAGGAGAATCATGTGTTAAGATAAACCATCGCAGAACTAATTAAATAAGATCTAATCCCACGAAATGGAACAAATGAGTGGCCAAATTACTTGGAGTCCTTTTTCTTGTGCTATTTTCTTCTTAGTGCAATGTTTTATGGGTCTGGGGAAGCTTACTTTTTAAATATATATTTTATAGTTTCAAAGATTCAGACCCACTAAGGACCAGTGAACAGAACAAAAATCTCCCCATTCAGTACTCTCCAATAATTCACTAACCAACTCTTTGGAAATCCCAGCAGCTCAGAAACTGATGTACAGGTGAGGTTTTCCATCCTCCCCTGAATCTTCTCACCTCCCGTGTTCCTGCTCTCCCATGAAACTCAGTCAGGCTCCTAATCCTGCACTGTTCCAAACCTTACCAGTTATACTGCATATTTTCTGAGTGGTATCTTTTCTCCAAATGCTATAGCGAAAGTACTGATGCTTTCAAGCAGAATTACAGAGAGCATGCACAAAAAAAACGAGCCTTCTAACTCAAATAATCATTGTCATGTATCTGCACTCCAGGGGTATGAAAATTGTTTTACATTATTGACTTTAAGCTTTAGTGGCTCTTAATTTTATAGTCTAACTAATCTTTAGATCCTAGAGGCAATTGATTCTTAATACTGCTATCAAATATTGAAAAATTGCAAATCAGCCACTCAGATGATTTAATGTTACCTTTTCACTGACTACAGTCAGTTTGTTTTCCAGATCTCTCTTCTCTCTCAGAATTTTCTGTTTATCATCATATTCTTCTTCTAATTGCAGCTCAAATTGTTTTAACTGAAAAAATAAAAAAAGATATAGAATATAAATTTAATAACATATTTCAATAAGAATTTATTTTTATTAATGTATAAAGCCCACATGTAAACAATCACAAAAACTGCTAAAATTAAATTTACATTTTACTGTTAATTGTACTCTATCCTAGAGGCAATTGATTCTTAATACTGCTATCAAATATTGAAAAATTGCAAATCAGCCACTCAGATGATTTAATGTTACCACACTCCTGTTCGGCTCCGAATCATGGGTCCTCTACCGGCACCACCTACGGCTCCTAGAACGCTTCCACCAGCGTTGTCTCCGCTCCATCCTCAACATCCATTGGAGCGCTTACATCCCTAACGTCAAAGTACTCGAGATGGCAGAGGTCGACAGCATCGAGTCCACACTGCTGAAGATCCAGCTGCGCTGGATGGGTCACGTCTCCAGAATGGAGGACCATCGCCTTCCCAAGATCGTGTTATATGGCGAGCTCTCCACTGGCCACCGTGACAGAGGTGCACCAAAGAAAAGGTACAAGGACTGCCTAAAGAAATCTCTTGGTGCCTGCCACATTGACCACCGCCAGTGGGCTGATATCGCCTCAAACCGTGCATCTTGGCGCCTCACAGTTTGGCGGGCAGCAACCTCCTTTGAAGAAGACCGCAGAGCCTACCTCACTGACAAAAGGCAAAGGAGGAAAAACCCAACACCCAACCCCAACCCACCAATTTTCCCCTGCAACCGCTGCAATCGTGTCTGCCTGTCCCGCATCGGACTTGTCAGCCACAAACGAGCCTGCAGCTGACGTGGACTTTTTACCCCCTCCATAAATCTTCGTCCGCGAAGCCAAGCAAAAGAAAGAAAAGGTACTCTATCCACTAGAAGTTGAACAGTTCTTATGACAAAAAATCTTATTGGCCACCTTATATTAGTTTTCTCGTAAATCATATGAATAATATTCACAATTAAAGAAAAAAAACATCGCATGATTGATTGGAATAAATGAAAAGTCAAAACACAATTTTCAAACATCCATTCAGGATTGCCTCGAAGATTAATATGCCACAATTTTTAACCAAGGGTACCACCTTTATGTTACAGTGGGTGTGATTATGATGGGTGTGTGCTCAGAATGGTATTTTTAAATGTAATTGCTAATCTCCTTTAAAAAAACATTTATTAATAATACCTTCCTTAAACTCTAGGTTTTCAAAGCAAATTTCAGCCAATTAAGCTCTTGGAATGTATGCAAAAATCATAGTTTAACATCAAGGCGTATTCTACAATTACTGCAGTGGTAATGGGAATGTCTGGTTCGACTTAACCAAAGGCTGTCATTGAAAACGAACTTTCAGTGACTGAAGATCAGTTCTAGAAAATGGTCTCTGAAAGTGACAAAATGGGAGAAAGAGAAGATCAGAGATTAGTTGAATTGAGAATTCAAGTCAAGTTGCCATCAAATAAATGGCTGAGGCATTGTTGTCAATTAGATCACACTCAACTTGTGTATTTAAGCCTGGTGCAAATCAGAATTTCTGTCTTCTCCATTCAAGATTCAGTGAAGTGGATATTTGCCTACAGAAAAAGGGGAAAAAAGGAACTCTGTGATGACCTGAAAGAAAAAGGTTATAATCTGGAAAACCCTGATGGGGCAAATTTCTTCGGCAAGGCACTGAAGTGGCTGATCAGAAGGAATCAGTTGTGGGTGTCCAACGAGCAACAAATCTCTCTCTGAAAACCGACAAGAACCTTCCGTTTACCTTTCAAGCACCAAAGCCTGGTGAAATTCATAAATGTATAAGAATTGCCTGCAACCAGTAAACTTGGAGCAAGAAGTGAGAACTTTTCTGAACTTATTCACACACTACATTCATGTGCGCTTAGAATTAGAAGGGGGTTAAGTTAATACTAATAAGTTTGATCCTGTTTTCATGTTTAAAGATAATTAAAAGCAACTTTTGTTGAAGTAACCATCTGTCTTGGTGAATTTCTATTGCTGCTGGGTTTTGGGGGCCTCTGGGCCCATAACATTATAAATATATTTTCTGAAGGGAAGACTGAGAACTGATCTAACATAGGCTTTAAAATTATGAAGTGTTTTGATAGAGCAGACACAGAGTAGACATTTCCTCTTCTCTGGAAGAGTATTATGAGAGGACTTCAAGACAAGATACCAAGAAATTCAGTATGGAATTCTGAGGCAGCTTCTTTACCCATTTTATTCTCACTTCTTTTTTCTGGTCTAAGCTACATTGTACATGCCTAACAGAAATGAACAAATTATTAATTTTTAAGATTATGATAAATCGAGGAGGAGGCTTAAATGGAGTTTAAATGAAGCTGTCTGTTTCTCCACCCTCTATTCTTTGTTGTTCCATAACTGAGAGAAAGTGCGCTAAACAGGGCGAGTTGTTGGAACTGTGCTTCATTGAGTAAATAAAACTGAGCCAACAGAAAGACTAAAGGCTTGAAAGTTTGTAGATTGATTTAAGACGGGACCTCCTCTCCTTCCAACCTTTTTATTCAGGTGCCTGTGTGCTTTATGCCCAAACCTTAATGAGCTCAAGGCCAAAATGTTGGTTACCATTTACTTCCTACGTATACAGCATGACCTGCTGAGTTCCTCCAGCATCTTTGGGTAAATCCACTCTTGTGTTAGTTTATCTGATTCGAATGCAAATAATTGGTGACCATGAAGCTTTTTCAAAAGCGATTTGAAAGAAAACAGCTTTGTGACTTTGATGTACCTCTGGAATATGAGATGATATTTACAAAGGGTAGTCAAATGAGAAAAAATTGAAATTGAAAGGCACTTTAAATAGATGTTTTAGGAATTCCAGAGCATAAGTATGGAAGTGCAATGCAAAATTATTGTAGGCAATTCTCAGAAAACAATTTAATAAATAAGGGTATGATAACACAAGGATAACATCCAGCTGTGCACATGAAAAGGAAATAGATTTGTCAACTGTCCTAAAGGATCCAGATGGATCTAAAGGAGTGAGAAGGGCTGTCAGAGTCGTGAATACTTCGTGAATAAAAACATTGTCCAAAAACAGAGCTGGAAATGAAACTGGAGGAATTGAAGGAAAAGTGGATATCAATTTTGGATACAATAAGTACTTAAGAAAATATAGTAGAATCAAGGATGGAGCATAAATACTTAAGTATAGAAAATCATTCTGAATATTGGCTAATAGATAAAAACACAGAAAATGCTGGAAGCACTGTGGAATCTGTTGGAAGAGAGTCGGAGTTAACACTTAAGGTCCAAAACTCTTCAACTGAGCTGGAAAAGATGGAAACCAAACTAGCTACAAGTTGAAGATAGATGATAAGGAGTATTACTAACAAGATGCTGCTAGATTTGTTATGGGGAAACCGATATAGCTCGAGTCATCAAGTTCATAGGTTAATGAAAGCAGTGACAGAGAGGCTGAGTGAAAACAGAAAAAAAATGTCAAAACGATGAAATGCAGAGAAGAAGCAAATTATTAGGTTGTTTTTAATGAAGATTTTAAAAAAACTGAGAACATACTAAGAAAGTGAGTTCCCTTATGCAAAAGTTGTTTGACCAGTTTACAAAGGATTAAATATTTGGGACTATTGCTGACACAAAATCTCATCACAAGGTGCAAGGTGTATAATCCAATGAAGAGGATAACATGGTAACACAGAAATAGACATTTTTTCCTGACTCCGCAGTTTTCAAATTTATCTTCTCGTTTCAAATCGTTTGAAATGTGTACCATAAAGCAACTCAGTTGCTTATTAGGATAATGGTCAGTGTCACACACCAAAATATTGACTTTTAAAAACTATATATGTATAGAAAGGAAGATGATCTTTACATTCAGGTGGTTTTGAGGAATATAATAATCAATATGAAGTTTCATGTTCGATGCCAAAAAAATTTTGTCAGAACCGTAATAAATGTCCCTTCATGGAATAACATAATTAACTTGTGTGGAATCCCCAATTTTATCAACAATGATTGTAAATAGAAAAGTCGGATTGCTGCAAATACTCATGTTAATTTTAACATTATATTTTCATGTTACGCAATAAAAATTGCAAGTGGTGTACCTAAGATTTGATTTTCAAATGCTAATAATTTAACATCAATATTCTTTTGCCACAAAATAAAACTGACCTTCTTCTGGCAAGATTGCCTAATTTCTTCCACTTCCTCTTCTTTGCTCTCAATTTCCTTTGCCTGAGTTTGTCTATGTCTTTCCATTTCCATTTCTAGTCGAAGCTTGGCCTGAATTTGAGCAAGAAAATTATTGTACTCTGGGAAAAGTGAACTGACCTAAAAATGAATGACCAAAGAACACGAGCAATCATTGGTCAAACACAATTTTTTGTCTCAACACTTCCTTTGTCAATGCTGCTCTGAAACCTGCTGGGAGGCAAACACAGACAGATCGGAATATCCAGTGTCAATACTTCAGGCATCATTCAATGGCACAGTATATTTTGCTTCTAACTTGTCTACTTATTTTTAATGAAAAGGAATGTCCAATGTCCCTTGACAGTTTCTACAGGTGCACCACTGAAAGCAGACTTGCTAGAGGCATCACAATGATGTGGGAGCTGCATTGCTCAAGATTGGAAGAAGCTATTGAAGATTGTGAATGCCACTTAGAAAATTATGCAATCATTCCCCCTCTCCAGTAGATATATCTACTGTATATCTTCTTCTGTCCGTCCACATACTGAAGAACGGATCACACCCTGGAATCACATTATTCTCCCGACTACCATCAGAGAAGGCTCAAGAGTGTGAAATCTCAGCCAATAGGGTTAAAGGTAATTTCTAACTTCACCCATCAAGCTCCTGAATGAACTCCATGCTGCCCCTGCTTGGTACAAGTTGATCTTTCGCAATGAAATTCTATAATCTGTAGTGAAAAGGTTCATGAGCACGATGTTAATGAAGGGGTGACAGTTGGCGTAGCGGTGAGCACCATGCTTTTACAGCATCATCAACCTGGGTTCAACTTAGTGCTGTCTTTCAAAAGTTTGTACATTCTCCCCATGTCTGTGTGGGTTTCCTCTGGGTGCTCCAGTTTCCTCCCATACTCCAAAGGCATGAAGGGTTAGTAGATTAATTGATCACAAGGGTGCATTGAATGCCAGAAGGGCCTGTTACCATACTGTATCTATAAATTTTAATTAATTGTGCTTTTAGATGTAGATTTAAGATTTTTAGATTTAGACATATGGCATGGTAACAGGCCATTTCAGCCCAAAAGCCCATGCCACCTAATTAATTGATAACCCACAATACATTTTGAAAGGTAGGAGAAGGAAACACACAAAGACACGGGGAAAGCATACAAACTCCTTATAGATAGCATGTGATTCGAACCCCAGTCCCGATCAATGGTTCTGTGGTGCTAACCTGCTACACTAACTGTGCTGCTTTGTTCTTCTATTTTATTCTTCTGTTAGTCTGCTCGCAACAAAACCTTCTCACAGTATGAGGTATAAAGTGACTTATTAATGACCATAGTGTTTCAGAATCATACCAAATTTTTCTACCTGTTCTAGCATCTGAATTGTTCCAGCTTGTTCATCCAGTTCCTCCTCCTGGTCCTTAACTTTGGCCTCCAACTCACGAACTTGCTTCTTCACCTTAGCAAGTGATGCCTCATCTTTAGATTCTTGAGAAGAAAGATCCTGCAGTTCTGCATCCAGTCGCTCTGCCCTCTGGGTTGCAGTGACAATCTCAGAATCTTTATCCTAGTTGTCAATGTGAAGAGAATTTAAAAAAAAAATTCACCACTCACATTTAAAGGAACAGTTATAAATTTGTTGTTTGGCTATGATGCAGGATAAAGCAACAAAGTAAAATGAGTGAAATTTAGAAAGAAGTAGCTAACACTAAATAATTACTTTTATAAGTTGAATTAGCATTGTTACGGAGTAAGAAAATACAGACTTGATTCACGCTGTAGTTCATAAAAGTTTGACTTTGATTTTGCTTTGAGATGTACTAAATATTGATTGATTATAGATTATTGATTCAAGAGACTGGTCATGGCTCACTTCACCACTAGCCTCAACCCACTCCAATTCGGCTACTGCCTCAACAGCTCCATAGCAGACACCATCTCCCTGCCTCTACACTTAGCCCTAGAACATCTAGGCAGGACTAGTAGATGTCAGACTACTATTCATTGACCACAGCTCCGCCTTCAACACAATGCTAAATAAGATCATCCTTAAATTCCGTGACCTTGGCCTCACCAGCCTCCCACTGCAAATGAATCCATGACTTTCTGACCTGTGGACCGCAATCAGTGAAGATCCGTGACACCACGATTATTCTCAATGCGGTGCCCGACAAGACCTTATACTGAGCCCACTACTACACTCTTTGTGCACCTGTGATTGTGTGGCCAGAAACCATTTGCAAATTAGCAAATGACACTACCATTTCAGGCCGGATCTCAAAAAAAATAACAAACTGGAATATAGAAGGATGTTGGGAGAAAGAGGAAAAGTTTAAGGGGGACATTAGGGTAAAGTTCTTGACTCAGAGAGTATGGAACAAGCTGTCAGCTGAAATAGTGAATGTGGGCTTATTTTTAACATTTAAGAAAAATTTGGACAGGTACATGGATGGGAAAGGTATAGAGGGATATGGACTGGGTGCAGATCAGTGGCACGAGGCAGAATAATAGTTCAGCACAGACTAGAAGGGCCAAAGGGCCTGTTTCTGTGCTGTAATGTTCTGTGGAGATAAAGGGATGTATGGCTTTGGTGCCAGCTCAACAACCAACATCAGCAAAGCTAAAGAACTGGTCATAGACTTTTGGAAGAAAGATAGAGTTCATCGGTAATGCTGAGGTAAGGATAGTGGACAGCTTTAAGCTCCTAAGAGTAAACATCTCCAACAACCCTTCCTGATCCACCCACATCAGTAAGATGACCAAGAAAGTGCACCAGTGCCTCTATTTCCTCAGAGGCTTGAGTCAATTCAGCTCATCACTAGCATCCCTCAACAGCTTTGACAGAAGCACCGTTGAAAGGATCCTATCAGGATATATCACTGCGTGATATGGAAACTGCTTTACTCAAGACCAAAAAATTACAAAGAGTTATGAATGCTACTCAGACCATTACTCAAACCACCCCTCCCTCCATTGCCCCAATAAACTTCACAGCTTTCAAAGTGTTACTAAGGAAAGTAAGTGATCAAAAGTCTGGTCAAACAGCTAGATTTTAAGGAACATCACAAAGGAGAAAAAGGCAATGAGGTGGAAAGATAGAGAGGTTTAATTCCAATTTGGAGCTTTGGAGACTGAAGACACGGTTGTCACAAGTAGAGCAATTAAAGTCTAGATTTTCCAAGATACCAGAATTGGAACCTACAAAGAAACAGAGGGACAAGATGTGGGAATGGGCAAGCTCACCAAGGGATACTAATATGAAGACTGGAATTAGAAAAATTCTGTTATTTGTAGTCTGTGAACTACTATAGGCTAGTATAGATGTGATGGGTTAGAACTTGAGGAGTAGCATTTTAGAAAATTACTTTGGTGAGGGTTGAGGAAAAGAAGGTCTCTGGAAATATATTCAAATGTTCCATCATTAAAAGCAATGGAAAATTATTTGTGCTGGTAGCGAGATACAGCCGGATACCAATGGTAGCTGTTGGGGTGTTTGTGGATGCCGTGGCTGAGGAACATCAAATAGATAAGTAACAGTAAGAAATTAGGGACACCTAATTCAACTATATTACATTTTGGATTCTGTTCACTAAATTTCACCACCACCTCTTTCTTCACTTCTTCAAGATATTCAAAATAATGAAATATTTTAATATGGCAAGGCTTGCACTAGCAGTAATATCAGTAACCAGAAGACTGATATTTAAGAACACCAGAGAAGAAACAGGCATCACAATAATAATTCTTGATTTACAGTAACCTATGCTCGACTCACTATTTAAAAGATATAATAATCATAGAATACTTTGGTCAATCCAGTCTATACTATTCTATACTATTTATTTATTTCACGTAGTTCCATAATCCTGCATCTGGACTATAGCCCTCCATACCTCTCTTAACTATTTGCCTATTCAATCTTCTCTTAAATGTCAGTACCAAACCTGTATCCACCACTTCTGCTGGCAACTCTCATCACCCTCTAAGTGAAGAAGTGCCCCTTAATGTTCCCCTTAAATATTTCACCCTTATCCAATGCCCTCTCATTTTTGTCACACCAAATAGTTGAAAAATCCTGTTTGCATTAACCCTCATAATTTTGTATACCTTCATCAAATCTTTCCTCATTCTCAGATTCTCTAGGGAACTAAACTATGATATCTTCTCTATAATTCAGCTCTTCAAGTCATAGCAATATCCTCGTACATTTTTTCTGCACATTTGCAATCTTACTCGAAACTGCATATAATCTAAAAATAACTTATGATGCTGTGTGGAAAGACCACACTGGGTATTATTTTCAAATACATAATTGGTACAAGTATGATGCATCAAATGGTTTCTTTCTGTGGCTTTGTAATGCCAGAAAATTTATCTGAGGTACCTGAAATTACAATTCTCTTAGGTTAAATTTGCTCAATTAAAAATGTAATTAATATAATCATCCGCAGTCCCTTGGGATCAAGGATAAATATTCCAGTTTTGATGGTGGCTAACAAGGGTAATTTAGGAATGGCAAATACATATACAGTTAGGGCAAGTAATGGCTGACAGCAGGGATGAGGTGGGTCATTAATGAGGAAATTTACTCCTACTACAGGGCTTCTTGTAAGCACTCTATTGTTGTCTTGAGATTCTTAATACCATCAAAACGCTCCTTCTCCAGTTGGTTATGTGTTAGAGATTTAAAGAGTTAGAGAGGATGTTGCTCTTCTTCAGAGGCTTTGAGCACATCCTTGAATTTTTCTCTGCAGATAGTCCCATCCCCTGATGGAGCTTGCTTCTGTTTGAGGAATCTAGCTGGTTTTAAGTGTATCCAGAGCCTCAATACTGAGCATGTTGATCTTGGAAAGGAAATAGACATTGGTTTAGTGTTCTTCCAGTGAATTTAAGGATTTTTCAGAGACAACATTGATGGTATATTTTTTAGTGCCTTGGGATGTTACTGTGGATAATCTGGATCTTTCAGCACGTAGGACACGGCTCACTGCTGCCAAGTCATCAATGAGTTTGTGTCAGATCAGCTTGCACAAATTTATTTTAAAAACTTCTTTTGCATGAGGTTCTTCAATTTACAGATGCTCAAGTCTTGTTAGCCAGTGTAAAAATACCATTTTATGAGCCTTGAACCACTTTTTAAACTTTCAATCAACATTTCTATGAAGCATAGGGAAATAAAAACACAATAACAGATTTGATTTATGTTATTAGTCCATTCAACGTTTACAGATTTTCTCATTAAACAAATTTCTTCAATTATATTTATAGTCATGGTAACACATACATCCAGTTGTTGCTTTAGACTGAATATCTCTGCCATAAAACTGTCTCTTTCTCTGCTCAGTTTCTCTTTATGGATCTTCTCTCTTTGAGCTTCATCTTGTGCTTGCGATAGCTCACTGTCAAACCTCGAGTATGAAAATAAAAGAAAATATTAGATCAAAAACCTTAATTCTAACTTGCTGTGGATGATGAAGTACTACACATCATACAATCCCTAAAGTGTTAGAACACCACTTTTCTTCCAATACATTTAAAGTTCCTTCATTTAAAAAAAAATATGGTGTTAAATATCCCTGTTGTACCAGCCTCTAGCACCAGCAATGCATTCCAAGCACCCACCACTCTCTGTGTGATAAAACTTACCTCTGGCGTCTCCCCGAAACTTTCCTCCGCTCAGCTCTGATATTCACTATTGTCACCCCATTAAACCACCTCTCATAATTCATTGCTCCAAAAAGAAAAGCTCTAGTTCTATCAACCTTGCTTCATAAGACATATTCTAGAAACTAGCTTGACCCAGGGTCAATCTACGCTGATCATGGAAGGGAACGGCTACATCCCGTAAATGATTTCAGATTTATTGTCAAGGAACAAATAATGACATCGCGTACAACCCCGAGATTCCTTTTTACCACTAATTGGTAATGCAAAAAGTAAACTGTACACAGTGTAAACATGTAAACAATCAAAAGAACTATTAACAGAATAAATGTAAATAACTGATTGTGCAATACAGAAAAAGCAAAGAAAAATCAGTAAAGTGCACAAATGAATAAAAATACTTAAGGATGTTCGTCACGTAACACATCCAGTATAATGGCAATGGTTTGTTTCAAGGAAAATTTGAGATAATGAATTTCTACATCAACCTAATTGTATTCCTAAATCTGGTTTCCTATACTTCCATGTTACTGAAAGCAAAATCACAAATAACATTCTCTGCTCTTCTGCTTGTGGTATTCCATCTAAATCCTCCAGAGTTTTCTGCATCAACGTATCATGTACATTTCCTCCCTCTGCTAGCAATGGCATTTCCTTCATTTGGCTTCACTCCTATAAATAAAATTCTACTTCAAATACATTCTATTAAAATTTAATTCCTTGCTCCAAACCATTTCTTACAAAACATCCATCACTCTTCCTCCACCTTATTATAATTAATTAACCGAAAATGAGCTTCAAACGTGTATGCCCGAAGAAGATGATGATATATAGCTCCATTGACCTTCTCTGTGAAGTGAACTGCTTGGCTATATCATTCTTATTATTTATTTAAGATGAGCAGAAGTAAAAATTACTAATTTTAAGGCTTCAAAACCCACTGGGAATTATGTTCCGTTCGATGCAACTCAAATTATTCAGTGGGTTTTATTTCTCCTGTTTCATCAAGTTGTTCCAGACACTACGACAGGAAGGATGCATTGTTCTTGAAAGGATAGGATTGCAGAATCATCAAAACAGAAGCAAGGATCCAAGATTTGATAATTGAATAGTGCTGATTAAGAGAATATATTTTCTGATAGTAAAAGAATGTCGGACAATTCGAAATGTGGATCAGGCTTTAAAAGAGGCTAGCAAATAATTGTTGCTTAGAAGTTATTAGAAATATGAGCTCCCACAAAAAACAGTCAATTTAACTCAGTTAATTATTTCACATTATTTTTTGCTGGACAAGGAAATAAAATCTGAGAGATAATGTTAAGAAACAGGTTAGTCATAAATTTAAAAAGTAGCTTGGGATGATGAATAGCCTACTCCTGGCGAAAAGCTTATTAAAAAGATTTAAAACTGCACAATGCTGTAAGGTTATTTCTTCATTTCATAAATGAATATGTAATTCAAGCGCCTCATGAACATTACCATCGATATATTTTTTACCATCTTTCCATCAGATAAATGTGCAAAAGATCCGCTGGCCTATGACAAATTGGTGAGGGAGATTACATTCTCAAAATTCGGGTTTGATGAATTAACTTACTTTCGTTGCTTCTTTTCCAATTCATGATTACGTCCTTGTTGTCCTTCAAGATGAAGCTTTGTGTCTTGCAACTCTGCTGTAAGTCGCTGGGATTTTTTCTTCAATTGTTGAATGCTACGTTGCATTTCCTCATTATCAGCTTGCAAATCTGTAACCTGCAAGCACAAAACCAAGTTTTAGATATTAATGTTAATATGTGTGCAGCCAAACTATTTAAAATATTTATTGAACCTGTATGGCTTTAGTTATATCGAACGATAAAATGGCATCAGCCTAGTAGCCGCAAAACTTTTAGTTATTAATTTATTTTGGAATGTAATATGCACATTGTAAAATGAGATATGCAAACTTAAATTCTATTAAATATTTACATTTAACCAAGTAACAGTGAGAATCATTAATATTGAACACATCAAAAAAGCGTTACCCACCACACTTTCAAATGTTCTAAAAAACTATTAACTTTCCTTCTCCACCTTGATTTCAGCTGCCTTTTCTGGCCATTATTTCAAGATCTTGTAACAGGTTCAATCATTTTGAGATATGATTTCCGGTGTAATCCAAGAACGACTTGGTTCCATTCCAGGTAACCATTACTCAGTAATTTTTTTACTTCACAGCATGTGCACATAAATCTAGGACATTTTTACATTCAAATAGCTGATTTCCTTTGAAACCACTAGGTGCACCCTACAAGATTCAGCCCCATGTAAAACAAAGCAATGGTAAGAAAAACTCTTCAATTCATCAAAAGCACTGAAGGGACTTCAATAGACTAACTTCAGAGCTTCGATATCCATCTATAAATTTATGCAGTCTTTAATTATCGCATTGAAAATTATGTCCCTTGGTTTCCCTCACTTTTCGCTCCATTTGCCTTTTGTTCTGTAATTCAATTTCCAATTTGTCCTCAAATTCCTGATGCAGTCGTTTTTTGGTGAAATCTATCTCTCTTGCTGCGCGCTCATACTTCATTCTCCATTCTCCACCTATGGGAAGAAAATAAAAGCAATAGGCCAACTGTTTAATGTTTGCCATTTAAATTCACATACATGTCAACATCTAACATGCCATGAACAATATTTTGCATTTTTCAAATAAAGAGGAACTAATTCAAGCAACAAAAATCAAAAAGCATGGGAGATCTTGGGTTTGCATCTCAGTTTATTAATAATCAAACCTGTATCAATATCAACAATGACATTTTCATGGTTTATGAATAGTTTGTTATATACAAAAGTTATTTTCTTTTTTTGAAGTACATGGAACAATGTGGAAATGGTGGAAATTGTTGATAAACCAACAGTATGTTGATTGCTGGCTTTAAAAGAGTAATTTCTAGCTACACTATCATAACAGATATCTAACCAATCTTCTTCCTGGAAAAATTTTTTAAAATATGGTTTTAATGAATCAGATCTGTGTTTTAGATGTGGTGATACGGTTGGAACTTTTTTTCATGCTGTTTGGTCATGTCTACACATATACAATCTTTTTGGAAGAAAATTCCATTGTTTTTAGAATATCTGTATAAGATTAATATAGTTTTAAGATCCAACAGTATTTTTATTGGGTAGTTTGCAACCTCTGAAAGGCTTGGGATTAGATAAGTTTCAGCTTGCTTTTGTATATTTAGCTTTATCCGTAGCAAAAAAATGTATTGCTAGTACGTGGAAAGATACAAATATGATTGATATTAATAGATGGCATAACGAGATGAAATATTGTTTAATAATGGAAAAAATTACAAATGTTTCGCATGATCATTATATTTTTTTAATTAATAAGTGGCTGTTATACTCGGAATATTTACATTTCAATTTATATTGATTAGATTTTAATATGTATATTTAACTTTTTTTAAAATATCCTTTCTTTTTTCTTTTTTTATGGCTCTCCTTAGGAGAGTTGGCTGAAGGAGTGGAATTTTTAAAAAATTTTTTTTCTATATATAAAAATATGTTCATGTTCATGTTTAATTGCTGTATATGTCATATATTATTTGTTTTTTGAACGAATAAATAAAGTATTTTTAAAATTTCTAAATATTCAAACAATAAAAATGAATAACAAACCACTGTCATCATCATCCAAATCGCCATTTAAATCTGCTGCTTTGATAAGCCGAGCTTCCATCACTTCCATTTCCATTGACTCCATTTGTTTCTTCATTCCTTCATATTTAGCCTGAAACAAATGATGCTTCAAAGATGAATATCTTGCATTAGATCAATAAAATTGCTTCACATGCTTGCCTGTTACATGTACTGTACATTTATTTTATAAAAATTCCTTCCTTTAAGAAATTATTATGCATCTTCTGTCCCAGAAACAAGACTCTTATCAACTTTCCACTCCACCAAGGGATAAAGGAGTTGGAGCAGTGATATTGGCTCAATTTCTCTTGTTGCCTGATGTGATGAGTGTTTCCAGCATTTTCTGTTTTTATTCCACTCCACCAAGAAAGCCTACACAGTTCTCTATAACATTATTGTTCATCTTCTTCATTGCAACCGCTACTGATACCCATTTAATGATCTCCTCACCAGCCTCACTCCGCTGAAAAATTTAACTTCTTCAAAACTCTGAAACCCATATCTTGCATAGTCTCACTTATCCATCAACTATGTGGTTCTTGATCAACATTAGCTCCTGATCTGATGATAACTTTTATTCCAGGTTTCAAATCCAACCATAAATTTTTTTCTCTCCCTACATCTAATCTCACCCAGGCCAGCAACATATCAAAATGTTTATACACTCCCAATTTTGGTGACTTGCTGATCCCTAGTTTTACTTGCACCACCATAGGTGGCTATATTTTAAGCTTCTTTAACTTTATCTCTGGAAAACTGTTACTAAGCTTCTTCACCTCTACATGTGTCTTTTATTTTAAAAAAGACACTTTCCAAAATCTTGCCCTTTTACTCAGTGTTTGAAATATCTACTCCAAAACCAATAATGGCAACTTGGGATTTTAGGTCACTTCTGTGTAATATCTTGAGATTTCTACATTCAAAGATTCTTTAAATGCAAGATATCGTTCTCAAATTTCCAGGGCAAGGGAGAAAAAAAAAATCAGCTTTTTAACTGAGAGCCCAATTAAAAACTGGTTACTACAACTGAAAAAACCTCACCAAAAGATGTGAATATCCAATTTTTATTTCTATTTATGCAACTCAAAGATTTGCACTGCAATGGTTGCCAGAATAGAAAAATAATAATTAACTGACCTGTAACTCTTTCATGTCCTTCTCTAACCGAAGTCTGTCTGCCGTTTCTGACTCGAGAAGTTGAGATGTTGACTCACCAGTATTTCTCTCATCTGTTAATTCTGATGACAGTTCTCCAAGCTATTAGTGAAATTAAATAATTAAAACCATTGTCCAAACTAGTACGTTGTAACAATAAATATTATTGAAAATTATCAAACAAATTTAAAGGTAGCAAACCAACATTCTCAGCCTAAATTAATCATTCCAAAACCCAAATAATTTTTATCTGAATCAATTGTAGAAATTAAGATTTCAAATTGCAAATCTGAAATTGTCAAATTAGTTTTTTTTCCAAACACAGATTATGTGAGCAAGAAATTAGAAATGAGGTAAAATTACTACACAATGTACCAGACAAGATTAAATTGTTAATTTAATGTTCTGACCTTTGTGCCTACCTAATAGTGCAATCTCTTTATCTGGCCTATCTTTTTCTCTTTTCATCTGCAGTAATCTTTGCACAACAGTGTTTCTTTAACCTTCTAATTTGGATCCAGAAATACTTTTGAGTTTAATCATAAATTCTTTTAAAAGATATTTTGCATGAAAACTTTCACAAATTAGATTTCCCACATGAAGAAAATTGTGTTTGCATTTGCAAATCTAAAGAGAAAGCTAAGCAAAGAACTGAGCCCACAGCAATTCACCTACTGTCACAATTGTTCCACCGCAGATGCGATATCACTTCACTGGATCACCTCAAAAACTGCAATTCATACAAGCAGTTGTTCTTCATTAACTACAGCTCAGCCCTCAACATCATTATTCCCTCAATGGTGGTCAACAAGCTCCAAACCCTGAGCCTCATCACCCATCTCTGCAACTAGATCCTTGACTTCCTCATCAGAAGACCACAGTCAGTACAAATTGGAAGCAATGTCTCCTCCTCACTGAGTAACTACATAGGTGCACATCAAGGAGGCGTGCTTAGCCTATTCACTAAACACCCATGACTGTATGGCCAGGCACCATTCCAATGTTATACAAATGTGCTGTTGACACCACAGGTGTTAGTAGAATCACTAATGACAATGAGGAAACGTACAGGAGGGAGATAAATCATCTCGTTGAATGATATCACACCATCAACTTTACGTTCAACATTAGCAAAACCAAGGAGATGATTGTGGACTTCAAAACAAAGTCAGGATAACATGAACCAGTCCTTATGGAGGGCTCATTCGTGTAAAGTGTCAACTCTCAGAAACCTCTTCTTACTTACCCCTCCAACAGGACCCCATCAATTCATCAAACCACTGTATCAAGCTCTACCTCTGAATTCATCACTTACGGTTATCTCCCAAGCACGGCTTCATTGTTTCCCAAACCCCACACTGCAAATTTCTACATCCTATCCAAGATCCACAAACTGAATTGTCCTGGCAGACCGATAGTTTCCACATGTTCCTTCCCCACTGAGCTGGTATCCACTTATCTAACTCAGTTTTGTCCCCCAACCCCCTGGGTCCAATCCCTCCCCACCTATATCTGCGATACTTCACATAGCCCCAATCACCCACCTCTGCAACTAGATCCTTGACTTCCTCATCAGAAGACCGTAGTCAGTACAAATTGGAAGCAATGTCTCCTCCTCACTGAGTAACACATAGGTGCACATCAAGGAGGCGTGCTTAGCCCACCGAACTTTCAGTTCCCTGAACTCGACTGCCTCATCTTTACCATGGACATTTAATCACTATACCTCTCCATCCCCAATACCGAAGGCCTCAAAGCCCTTTATTTTTTTTCTCAACAACAGACCCAAACAGTCCTGTCCACCATCACCCTCCTCTGGTTGGCAGAACTTGTCCTCACCCTCAACAATTTCTTATTTGACCCAATCCATTTTCTTCAAGCCAAAGGCATTGCCATGGGTATCTGCATGGGTCCCAGTAATGCCTGCCTTTTTTGTTGGCTATATAGAGCAATCCATGCTACAAGCCTTCACAGGCAAGGCTCCATTATATCAACAAATACTTGAGTTCTGCCTCATGCACCCATGATCAGTTTGTCGACTTCATCCACTTTGCTGCCAACTACCACCCTGACCTCAAATTCACTTGGTCCATCTCCAGCAACACTCTCCCTTTCCTCGATCTCTGTCTCCATCTCAGGAGACAAACTCTCGACAGACATCTTCTATAAACCCACCAATTCCCAGTTACCTCGACTACACCTCTCCCCATCCCGTCCCCTGTACGGATTCCATTTCTTCCTCTCAATTTCTCCATCTCTGTCACATCTGCAACCAGGATGAGGAGTTCCATGCCAGATCATCAGAGATGTCCTCCTTCAAACAATGTGGCTTTCCCTCAACTACCATCAACTTGGCACTCACCCACATATCCTCCATCACCCGCACATCTCCCCGAGACCCCTCCACTCCCACGCACAACAAGGACGGGATTCCTCTTGTCCTCACCCAACAACCGCATCCAACACATTCTCCTCTACCATTTCAGACACCACTAGACACATATCCTCTTCTTCACCTTCCACAGGGACCGCTCTCTCTGTGACTCCCTTGTCCACTCCTCCTTCCCCACTAATTGTCCCCTTGGGACATACCCCTGTGTCCGCAGGAGATGCTCCACTTGCACCCACACCTCCTCCCTCAACACCATTCGGGGCACCTAACAGTCCTTCCAAGTGAAGCAACATTTCACTTGTGAATTTGCAAGGGGCATCTATTGCAACCGATGCTCCTGTTGTGGTCTCCTCAACATCAGAGAGACTGGTCGCAGACTGAGAGATTGCTTTGTTTAACACCTCAGCTCCGTCCACCACAATGGCATCAATCACCCAGTAGTATCCATTTCAATTTTCCTTCCCATTTCCTTGCTGACATGTCTCTCTATGGTCTCATGCTCTGCCAGAATGAGACCACAAGTAAATTGGAGGAACAACACCTCATCTTATGATTGGTCACCTCAAACTGGATGGCATTATATTGATTTCTCTGGCTTTTTTTTTTAAACTCCCCCATCCCCTGCTTCCCCTCTTGTCTCTTCATTCCCGGTCTCCTTTTGCACAGAGATGATCAATTCTACCTGGTCTTTTATCACATCCAATTAACACTTTTTGTTGGCCTGGATTCCTCCCCCATTGCTTGAATTCTGAGACTTTTTGATATATCCTGCTTCTGCCCTTTCTAATTTTTCCTTGAAGGGTCCTGGCCTAAAAAGTTGGCAATATATCTCTGCCTCCTGTCGATGCTGAAAAGACCAGCCAAGTTCCTCCAACATTTTGGTGTTTTTATTACAGAGGTGCCCAAACTCAGGACAAGAAAAAAACTCCAGATGATTGTTAACTCAGCCTGCAACATCACAGGCACCAGACTTCACTCCATCAAGGATGCCTTAAGAAAGCAGCCTCTATCCTCAAGTACCCGCTTCACTCTGCTATCATCTTAGAAACATTACAGGCGCCTGAAGACGGGCACACAGTGGCACAAGGACGGCTTCTTCCCCACTGCCACCCAATTACTGAATGATCAAGGAGCCAAAGCCACTCCCTTACTTTGACTTTTTGTATGATGGTTTATATGAATGTTTGCACCATGATGTTTTTGCGAATTTCCTGACTTGTTCAGAATAAATTCTGACTGATCATTCTCCAACAAGAAATGAATTAATCAAATTATCTGTAGTTAAAGCAGATTCATGTCAATACATAAAGAGACAATAGTCTAAAAGATAAATTCCATTACTCATGAAAGGTGTATCCCACAGACTAGTCAAGCAACAGCCCAACATGGTTGCACTTGCAACATGCCAGAGTCCACTTTGTGTCAGCAATAACCTACCAGGCTTTCATACTGAAGACTGGAAGTAACCAATGAGTTCAAAAACTTGGCATTATGCAAAATTGCCCTGATCTATTAAAAAGTGGGGCAACCCAATCTTACCAATTATTGCTCGGTCTCGACTCAATCATGATCAAACTAATTGAAGGTCTCAATTTGAGTGAGATCAAGAGGTAATTACAATAATTAGTCCACTTAAGCAGTTTGGGTTATGGCCTCTTCAGACCTAATGTCAGGCTTGTAGAGCTGAATTCTAAAGGTGAGATAAACAACATTAAAGCTAACACTCGACTGTGTGTGGAATCAAAGAACCTTGATAAAATTGAAATCAGTGGAATCAAGGTTTAAAACAAAACAATCCAATCAACTTGGTGTCAAACCTCAAATAAAGAAAAATGGTTATCTTTATTATCAGTTGATCCTCCCAGGTCTGGGGGTAGGAGGTCTCTGGGAGTTCCAAAACATAGTATTTTCTAAGTACATCCATTTTCAGTGGTTCATCAGTAATCTTCCTCCCATCATCAGGTCCAAGTATGGAAGTTCATTGATGTTTGCAACATGTTCAATTCCATTTGCAACATCTCAAGCCAATGAAGCAATGCATGACTGAATGGAGCAAGACCTAGACAAAAGTCAAGCCTGGACTGAAAAATATCAATTAACATTCATGCCATAAAAGTGCTATGCCTTAGTTATCTGTATTAAAGAGGCTAACCTTCAATCTTTGACAACAATAACATTACCAAAGTCAAGTCTTCTATTGTATATCCTGGGTGATCAGAGGCCAGAATCCCAAATGAACCAGTTACTTAATTTTCTGGCTGCAAGACAAGGTCAGAGGATGACATCGCTTGACACCCAAAACCTCTCCCTAATCCTTTCCACCATTTACAAAGTACAAATCAGAAGCACAGTTCTCTTGCCTGGATCGTCAATAGTTCTCAAGAATGTTAACATCACCCAAAACAGCCCACTTGATCAGGAATCATTAACCACCTTAAGCATTTCTTCCTTCCAACATCAGCATACAGTAGCTACAGTGTACAAATGTTCAAAATCCACTACACTTAGGCTCTAATAACAGCTCCACATCTTCACCAGAGGGTCTTCAGTAGCTCACTCAATTTCACAAGGGCAAATAGGGAACAACAAGTGAATACTGATCTTGCCCAGGGGCCAAATAAAGTCCACCAGTATTTAAACACAAAATCCAGAGTCGTCCAGCAGAGTGTGTCTTGGCCAATTCTGGTTCCTAATATTGATTACAACATTTGAATATACACATGGATATTCTGGAGATGTTGCCACATCAACAGTTGTATGTTATCAGTTCCTTTTTGAATAGTTTTAACATCAAAATCCAAGCAATGAAAATTGTAATTCTTGCTTATTTTTCATTCACTAAAGGATGCACAAAGTTACTTTTAACCCCTCTATAGGTCTTGAAGGTTTGAGTGATTTCTCTTTCAGAATTCAAGTCAACTCCAGTTTGGATCATAACTCCAATTACTGGAACAATAAATAAAATAGTCTTAATATCTTGTATACTGCTTTAAAGCAGCTTTTCACTTTGATGTAAATACATTTGGTTTTCAACTAATTTCAAACAGTCTTCCATAATTGAATATGAGCATCAACAACTTCATTCTTTAAAATTGACATAAAGCTTAGAAAGAATTAACATTTAATTTTCCATACCAACTGTCTGCTGCATTACGGCAAATAAATTAAACCATCAATTGCAAAATAACAATTACAGGTTGAATTTTTTTTGATTTTGGAACAATGGAACTAAGGAGCACAGTAGCATCAGCAGAATACCTGTATCAGATCAGTGGTTTAACAGTGCTGGCATGAGGCCACAAGTGGAAAATTCACCTGAAATAATGTTTAGCACTTAAAAGTTTTTCCAACATCTCGACTTTCGTGCTATAGATAAACAAGCACTTCCTCATTTTCTTATCACGGTTATCCATAGGCCTTTTTGACATTTGCAACATCTCAACTTTGATTATCCAAAATAGTCAGGACCGGGCCCATTTCAGATAAATGATATTTTTGGATAACTGGACATCTTTTAAAAACAGCCCAGTAACAACAGTGAACACTTGTAACAAAGTTTAAACAACAAAAAACAACACAGGAAGTTTTTTTTTAAAAGTATGAAATAAAGTTTAATTCCCACCAAAATAAACAACCTGAATAAAATAAGATAAATCCAACACTAAAAACACAAAATTCTATTCATGAGGTTTTTCGAAAATTCCAAAGTTTTTTCAACTTGTGCCCTCAGTTCAGCTCTGAAAAAAATTTTGGATAACTGAGGATTTTGGGTTGTTTAAGATATCCTCATTTATCCAAAACAATTTTTGGAGATGAATAGACGTCACTTCCAGGTCCAAAAAATTTCAGATAACTGAGGATTTTGGATAATCAGAGTTGTACCGTATACCTTCGTATCACAGAGCTCTGTTGGTACCAAATGATGCCGCATGGCCAAGTCAGGTGCTGAATTTCTTTCCACTTGTGATGTCATGTTGGCGCTTAAAAAAAAATTCAGACTCTGGATCATTTCCAGTTTTCGGATATTCAGATAAAGGGTATTCAACCTGTATTTTGCAAACTGTAATCTCCAGATGTACAAAGAATCCCAAGTATATAACCTTACCCTGCTTTCTAGACGATCACTTGTTAGTCGCAACTCGTTGCGCTCCTTTTCAACACGCTCTATTTTGCCACGAAGCTGCAGAATTTCCTCCTATTAAAATGCAACAGCATGTTTATCATTTAGCTCTTTTGGACTGGATGATGAAATTAAATGAAAGTTTAACCCTACCTGACGCAACAGAAATTAAATCTTATGCAAGGAGGGGTGGACGTATACAGTTCATGGAAGATTTAGCAAAAGTACAATGAGAAAAATCAAAAGATGAAATTGCTTACATCTTTGCCTCTTATTTGTTCTTCTGTTAACTGAACCTCAATTAATGGCCGAACTGTAGTGAATAATTTCCACCAAGGCCAGTTCTTTACTCGTTTGTTTTTTTTAATGTTTTTCTGAATGCAACGGATAGCTAGTTCTTGAATCTGGAAAGAAATATATGAAATAAGTTTAATCAAATTGTTAATATTGGATGGGCACGAAATTTACATGATTTTTTTTAAAATTACAATCCAGTCTAAGGGAGGACAGATAAAACTTAGTTCACTTCATATTTGGTTTATGAAGCTACTGTTGATATTCTACCTTTCTCTTTTTAAAATGCTGGCGTGCAAGATATCCTCTGCAAGCTGCCTGAAAAAGAGTGATATTCCTTCTGGTTTGTTCATCCCTTTGTTCTTCCAACTTAACAAGAGTTCCTGCTCTGAAAAACACCTGAGACCACAAGAAAATATGTACAAATAAGTACACATCTAACACACATCCAGTACAAGACCAGCATGCCTAGAAATTTAATTTTGGAAAAATGGCACAACCAAAACAACAATGGAAATTTCCCAAACATCATTTTAAAAGGCTTTATTTAAATAAGGCCATGATACTCATTAAAATTAGTTCCAAAGTAGAACTAGCAGATGTAATGAAACAGACTTCCAAGTAGTTGAGGGTTGTATTTTCATTGTTACAGTTCTGACATCAGGTTATAATGTTCTGAATTTAGAGGAGTCCAAAAACTATGCAGCAACAGAAATTCACCAAAACAATGGATACTTAAACAAAAATGTCTTTAATTTCCTTCATACAGAATAATAAGGTCAATATTTAACTTGTTACTATTAACTTAACCCCCTTCTAATTCTAAGTGCTCATGTCTGTCATGTTCAGGAAAATTCTTGGTTTCACTGTCCAATCCTTCACTTTTCACTTCTCCAAGTTCATTGGTATCAGGATATTTTCCATACTGTGTACAGAATTGAACATTTATGATCTTCACCAGGCTCTGGTGCCTAAACTTAAATTGTTACCACTCAAGAAGGTCTTTGTTGGTTTCAGAGTTATATTTGTTGTTCATTGGACTCACACAAACTGATCTCCTTCAATCAGCCACTTGAGTGTCTTGCCAAAGAAACTTGGCCCCTGGTGGGTTTTTTCCCCCCAACTTCAGGAGAAACACAATAACCAGCCAAAGCCTCTTGTAATTGACTACAAGGGATTAGAATAGGCTGAAGTTGGAACTCAAAACCAGTCTTCAGATGGGGTCTTGCAGCAGGTCAGCCAAACTTGCCATCTTCAACACCAAATGCTGTAGTAAAACTGACCGTCTCTCTCTCTTCCCCCCACCCCCAACAGAATGGCAAGTTTTTCCCTCTCTGTTGCAAAACTACATGACCCCCCCCCCACTTAGAGCAGGAGACTTCACCCAGAAATTTGGATCGCTGGCACTAGGTTAGCAATAAAAGATTAATCCATTTCAGAGCTTGGACATCTGTTCAAACATGTTATTCCTTCTATAATATCACCAGTTAACAACTACTCAGGAAGTCTTCACAGGCACGTAATGGTTTCCGTAAAATCAATGAAGCCTTCAGACATGAAGGCTCCATCTGCACAGGTTTTTGCAAGTGAGAGGTCTTTTGTAAAATGTTAATGTCTCTTATGGAATGTAAATTAATACCCAAATCCCCACAATCTAACCTTACCCCTATATTTCATAATTGTATCAACTTATTCTGTAACAATTATCCTTAAAAATACAACCAGCACCCTTCTAGCTAGTGGGGAACATTGGCAAGGACCGAGTTTATGCTACCATGACTGCAAGGAATTTGTAGTCCTCTCAAAGGAACCAGATGAATCTGAAAATGTTTTTGAATAATGCAATGCAACATGGCACGGTTGGCATAGTGATTAGCACATCGCTGTTACAGCACCAGCGACCAAGGTTTAGATCCGGTGCTGTCTATGAGTTTGTACGTTCTCCCCAAGTCTGTGTGGGTTTCCTTAAGGTGCTATGGTTTCCTCTCACCATTCTAAAACATAGAGGTTGTAGGTCAATTAGGCAGGCATATGCTCATAGGCCGAAAGGACCTGTTACCGTACTGTATGTCTAAGTTTTAAAAAATAACAATGGCAGTAAGTTACTGGTGGGGGAGGGGAGACACAGGGGAACGAGTGCATGCTCTTTTGAAAGCCCTTCAGTCCAGCAACATGTCATCTGGTACATATGTCGGCAGACATAGCTTCAAAAGTTCTTTGAGCAAGTTTCTGAGAGTGAAGGTGATCCTGACTTTTGACAGAACATTTGTATGAGCTTTTACTCAAGGTTTTCATAAGTTTGGAAATAGTCAATGGAAGTCAACAAATTATGTAAAAAGTTTTAAATGTGTGGAAATGTACGTCAATGATCTTAACTGAACTTTTGAAAAAGTATTAATTCTAATTCACCAGCTGTAAGTCAATACAGTTCAGTTTCACAGCTGAAAAGATTAAGTCAGTAGATGGAAAATGGACACAGATCAGATGAGGCCTGGAGTATATCACTGGGTTAGTTTCAGGCATGGCAGGCAAGCTCTGACCCATGTCATGCTCCTCCTGTGCCATTTGGGAACTCAGGGAGACTGACAGTCTCCCTGAGGACTACATATGCAGGAAGTGATCCAGCTGCATGACAGCACTGGAGCTGCTCTTGGACTCACTTTGGAGCATCCGGGATGCAGAGAACGTGGTGGATAGCACATTTAGTGAGTTGGTCACACTGCAGCTTAAGAGAGTAGAGAAAATAGGGACAGCAAGAGCAGTAACAAGAAGGTGTTGCAGGAATCTCCTGCGACCTTCACCCTCCAAAACATCTATGCCGCTTTGGATATTGTTGGGGGTGATGGCAGCAATAGTCAGCATCATGGCACAGTGAGTGGCTCTGCTGTGCAAGAGGGAGAGTAAAAGAGTGATAGAGCAATTGTTATTGGGGATTCTATAGTAAGGGGAACAGACAGGAGCTTCTGGGCCCACAAAAGGAACTCCTGGATGGTGCGTTGCCTCCCAGGTGTAAGAGTCAGGGATATCTCAGAGCAGCTGCAGGACATTCTGAAAGGGGAGACATTCTGAAAGGGGAGGGTGAACAGCCAGCTATCATGGTCCATAGTGGTACCAACAATATAGGAAAAAAGCAAGATGAGCTCCTACAAGATTAATTGAGGGAGCTAGGAGATGAATAGTAGGTCCTCAAAAGTAATAATCTCAGGATTGTTATCGGTGCCATGAGCTAGCCAGAATAGAAATAGCAGGATAGTTAGAATAAATATGTGGCTTGAACCGTTGGGCAGGAGAGAGGGTTTCAGTTCTTTGAGGCATTGGAACCGGTTCTGGGATAGATGGGACCAGTACAAACCAGACGGTCTACATCTGGGCAGAGCAAGATCAAGGTCCTTGGGAAATTGTTTGCTAGTGCTGTTGGGCAAGGTTTAAACTAATGGGGCAGAGGGATGGGAACCTACAAAGAAAGAATGAGGAAGGGGGTACAGAGACCAAAACTAGAGTTAGAAAAAAGAAAAAGAAAAATAGAGGGCAGAAAAGTCAAAAGCAAAAGATGCAGTGGTCACTATATTCCAAAAGGACAACTTTATCTGAATGCTCGTAGTATTAGAAACAAGGTTCGTGAACATAAGACACTAAACAGTTCCCAGGCATATGATTTAGTGGCCATCACAGAAACATAGTTACAATTGGGTATGGTTGGGAATTAAATTTTAGAGGGTATCAGGTAATATGGAAAGGATGGTAAAGGTAGTGGGTGGCTCTCTTAATCAAGGATGAGATCAGGGCAATAGTGAGAAACGATACAAGATCTAAGGAACAAAATGTTGAGTCCATCTGGGTAGAGATTAAGAATAGTAAATGGGAAAAAAAAAATCACTGGTGAGAGTTGTCTGTTGCCCACCAAATAACAATAACACAGTGGCATAGGCAATTAACCTAGAGATAACTGAGGCATATAAGAATGGAATTGCAGTTGTCGTGGGGGGACTAGGGAGTCTGGAGGATGACTTCATAGAATGCATCAGTGATAGCTTTCTTGAGCAACATGTTAAGGAACCAACAAGGGAAACTGCTATTTTAGATCTAATATTGTGCAATGAGATAGGTAAAATTAACAATCTAGTAGTTCGGATCCCTCTTGGAAAAAGCGATCACAGTATGATTGAATTTCTCATACAGATGGAGGGTGCAATAAGTTAAATATAAAACTAGTATATTATGCTTGTACAGGGAAGACTTCAACAAGATGAGGGAGGAATTGATCAGCATGGACTGAGAGCACAGGCTAGTTGGCAGAACAGTTGAGGAACAGTGGAAGACTTTCAAAGAGATTTTTCACAGTGCTCAACAAAAATATATTCCCGGTAAAAATAAGGGAAGTAAGAGAAGGAAAAGTCAGCTTTGGTTAACTAAGTATAAAATTAAAAGCTTATATGAACCAAGTAGCCAAGAGTAGTGGGAAAATGAAGGATTAGGAAAACTTTAAAAGGCAACAAAGGAGAACTAAACAGGAAATAAGGAAAGGGAAGAAGGATTATGAAGGTAAATTAGCACAAAGTATAAAAAGATAGTAAAAATGTTTTTCAAATATATAAACAGAAGAGTCAACATCGATCCCTTGGAAGATGAGAAAGGGAGATTGATATTGAGTAATGAGGAAATGGCCAAGTCATTGAACAAATATTTTGTGTTAGTCTTCACAGTGGAAAACACGTCCAGCATGCCAAAGAGTATTGCTAGGGATGCGAAGGGAGGTGAGGGCCTTGATAAAATAATTATTACAAAGTAGATAGTGATGAGCAAACTAATGGGACTGAAAGCGGACAAATCCCCTGGGATGCATGCCAGGGTACTGAAGGAAATGGTGGGAGTTATAGTCAATGTGTTGGTAGTCATTTACCAAAATTCTCTGGATTCTGAGCAGGTCCTGGCAGATTTGAAGACAGCAAACATCAAGCCACTTTTTAAAAAGAGATGGAGGCAGAAGTTGGGTAAATATCGGCCAGTTAGCTTAACATCTGTAGTCGGAAAGATGCTTGAAGCTGTGATTAAGGATGAAATAGCGAGACATTTAGAATGGAGGGGTTCCATCAGGCATGGATTCAGATAGAGGCAGAAAAATTGTTTTCACTGGTAGGTGACACCAGAACTAGGAGATACAGCCTCAAAAATCAGGGGAGCAGATATTAAGATGGAGATGAGGAAAATCTGTTTTTCCCAGAGAGTAGTGAATCTGTGGAATTCTCTACCTAGAAAAGCAGTTGAGGCTACTTCATTAAACATATTTAATGTTCAGTTAGATAGATTTTTGCATAAAAAAGGTATTAATGGACATGAGAAAAGGCCAGGCAGGTGGAGTTGAGTCAATGATCAGATCAGCCATGATCTTATTGAATGGTGGAGCAGGCTTGATGTGCCGATGGCCGACTCCTGCTCCTATTTCTTATGTTCTTGTATCTCACTGCTTTCACTTAGAAACTGTTGTCCTTGTGCTTTATTTTTTTTTCACCTGTGTCATGTGCACAGTAATATATACCATATGATAGCATATGGGATGATCCTTTAAACTTAAAAAAGTCACCTCAAAATCTTATATGCTGGGTCTAAAATCCGAACCTTGACAGCCAAGTCTCAACACAACTGCCATCTTCCCCCTCCCCCTCCATATCCTATCCCCATCCCGCCGGCTCCAAAGCAAGTGTCCTGGTCAGGCACTAGGCACATTCTACCACTTTCCTCATGCTGACAACCCGGCTCACCTCCACACAAATAGCAATAGCAAAAAGAAAAGAAGCTTACAATTGACCTTGATGCCATTTTGCAGAAGACGTGAAAATACTCCAAAGATTTTGTATGGGACCATATTTAAAGTCATCCCTGCGTGCTCACTGAGGGACATTTCCCGTTCAGCAGGGCAAACCTGTGTCCTTGAGTCCACCTACCCAGTCAGCTCTGTACAGGCTTTAAATAGCGAGTTACAGGAGCTGACAGTGGTTTTTTTAAAATATGCTAATAAAATTAAAGAGGTAATGTTGTATTAAAATATTGTGACAGCATCACTCCACTGGTCAGTGTTAAGTGCCAGACTTTGGGGGTGGGGGGTTGTCCTATACAAAGGATATAGCTCAAAATCTACATTTTTAGGTAGAAAATCTGGGGTCGTCCTATACAGAGTCATCCTATATGCCAACATTTATGGTGCATAAAACGCAGCTCAAATAGATTAATTTATTAATTAATCACATTTCACACTTTAATTGGACAACGGAGGGAGAATTGACGAAATAATAGTTCAGATGTTCCATATTAATTTACAAGCATAGCATTGTGCAGCACAGCATACTAAGGAACATTTTAGTCATGGACCACATTTAGCAAATATCAGGCGCTACTGAAGTAAAACATAAAATGCTATATAAAAAAAAACTCAGCAGTTCAAAAAACACATGCAGAAAAAAAGTTTAATGGTTTCACTCTAGAGAAACTGGGAAATGAAGAAGTTTTAAAAAATGAATAAAAGCTAGTACAAAAGAATGACCAATAATGCTAATGGAATAATGGGGGCCTTCATCTCAATAGGGTCAGTTTAAAATGGAAAGAAAGTTGTGCTTTAATTGCATTATGGTTTCTGGACATCTGCATTCTAAAATTCCAATTCTATTTGAAAATTCATGTTCTGGAAGGCACCAGAATTTTTACTTTCAAAAGATCATAAACGCTATGCCATTTGAAACTGAGCCAACAATTATAGTGATACACTCGAAAATCAGTCATTCAATTAAAACTGAAATCTACTTCAGTTCAATTTGACCATGAAGCAAAGATGCAATTCAGAGACCTGAATGAAATACAGAGTGTTGAAAAGACAATAGCCTGATCTATTCTCAAAGTTTTAATGACAGTAGAATCATCAAATGCATTTACGACAAAGGTGGATGAGGTTGACTATGTAAAATAAGCTTCTTGGGAGCACCAATTCATGAACCAATTAAATTCACTACAACATATTTGACAGGTACTATTTGGCAATATAATCTTTGAAACTATTGAATTGTAAAGTTATGCAGTTTAGTTAAGAAAACAGCTCTTGATGTTCACCAAAAACAAGAATCTTGAAACAAATCTTCAATTATTGGTCTTGACACAAGACAGACTACATTTGTAAAAATTTAATTACCAGTATTCAATTATACATTTTACAGTGGAAAAGATATACACGTTACCATTGTCCCACCTTTTATGTTTGTTTCCAGATTTTTGTTTATAAATACCTGTCTCCCGTAATAAAAGTCAATGGATCTGCTTTCCTCTACTTTTTCTGTAACACTAAGTGCCAAATAATTTTTCATGGCTTAATGTACAATGTTGTCTTTCCTCCTTAAAGATTTTTGCATTTAAAATTGAGTGAGTAGGATTGTTACTAAATGGTACCATTGTTAACAGTAGCATTTAAAAGGTCAGGAAACAAAGTAGACAAAATAAAGAATGTGAATACTTTCCAGCAAATGAAATGTGGCATTTTAAACCCATACAGTACAAGTATTAATCTTAAAAGGAAAGGACTCTCAATAATGGCCTTTGCAGAAAAATATTGTTTGTGTTTAGTCCATTGACTATAAAGTTACCAAGACTGTAGGTGTTCGATGCTTATTCATTATGTAGCCATTCTTATTGGAATAAGCCCTTGTGAAAACTTCTGAAATATCTCAGAATAATGTCAGCCTCTGCTGATCTATCATATTATCCTTTATTTTCTCAGTCCTCTTTAGCCAACTTTATGCTTTTATAATTACAATTTGTTTCAATTTTGGGACAAAGACATTTTTTTTTCCTTTATTTGCTCCTGTCCTCCACCGTTTTAAATTTGCATTAAAAAATATTCACATGTCAGTGAAGTGTACATTCCAGATTTTATTCATTTGTAAACATTTTGGTGTGACCATGTAGAAATTACAGCACCTTTTGAACATTGCCTCCCCATTTCAAGGCACCATAATGTTTGGGTCATTTGGCTTCACAGGTGTTTGTGTGTAATCAGGTATGTTTAACTGCTTCATTGGTGCAGGTACAAGAGAGCTAGACTTGCTTCTAAGCTTTTGATCACCTTTGGAGCCTGTAGTTGCCATTTTCCACACGAGGACCAGAGATGTGCCATTGAAAGTCAAAAAAGCCAATTTGAGGCTTCAAAACAAGAATAAAATGATAAAATACACTGCCCAAACCTGAGGATTACCCAAATCAACTGTCTGGAACATCATTAAGAAGAAAAATCATTCTGGTGAGCTCAGTAATTGTAAAGGGACCAGTATTCCAAGGAAGACCTCCATGGCTAATGACAGAAGAATTCTCATCATAATGAAGAAAGATCCCTATGTATATGTCCAACAGATCTGAAGCACTCTTCAGGGGGCAAGTGTCAATAACTACCGTCAACAGAAGACATCATAAACAGAAACACAGAGACTACACTGCAAGTTGCAAACCAGGACAAAAGTGATATGCTTTGGATCTTGGACAGTCCCTTCACATTGCCACACTTTGTTTTTGCCATCACTCTGATACAGATTAATCTTGGACTCATCTATCCACGAGACCTTTTTCCAGAATTCTGCAGGCTCCTTTAAATAGTTCTTGGCAATTTGTAATCTTGCCATTCTTTCTGTGGCCAACTCGTAGTTTGCATCTTGCCATGTAGCCTCTGTGTTTCTTTTCATGAAATCTTCTGCGGATGCTAGTCATTGACATATCCATACCTGCCTCATGAAGAGTGTTTCTGATCTGTCGGACAGGCATTTGAGGATTCTTCTTCATTATGATGAGAATTCTTCTGTCATCAGCAGTGGAGATCCTCCTTGGAAAACCAATCATTTTGCAATTACTGAGCTCACCAGTACGATCTTTCCTCTTAATGATGTTCCAGACAGTTGATTTTGGGAGGTGTATTTTATCATTTTATTCTTGTTTTGCAGCCTCAAATTGGCTTTTTTGACTTTCAATGGCACATCTCTGGTCCTCGTGTGGAAAATGGCAACTACAGGCTCCAAAGGTGATCAAAATCTTAGAAGCAAGCCTAGCTCTCTTATACCTGCACTAATGAAGCCATTAATCATATCTGAGTACTCAAACACCTGTGAAGCCAAAAGTCCCAAATTTTATGGCACCCTGAAATGAGGACACTATGTATAAAAAGTGCTGTAATTTCTACATTGTCAAACCAAAATGAATACAAATAACCTTGAATATAATCTGTAACGTGCACGTTAATTACATGTGAATTGTTTGATTACAAATTTAAAACTGTGGAGCACAGTGGCAAATAAAGGAAAAAAGTGTATTTGTCCCAAACGTTATGGAGGGCACTGTAATTATTTCACCATCAAAATTCTGCAACCTTTCCTTGGGATTGTTCACATTGAGATTATTAATTCCATAATATCGGATCTAAAACAGCTTACTCACCAATTGGTTCGTCAAAGTATTGCCCAAAAGAAAAATCCCTCCCCTACAAAATCCTAAATACACTCTCATCCTCAAAGCTACCGTTGCGAATTTGATTAATCCAAACTATATGATTAAAACTGCTATGACTATTGGAGTACCCTTCATACAAGTTTTCACTGTTTTTTGATTTGCGTTCTGTTGTACAAGATGATTACTATTATGGCACCAAGACATTTTTACAGCTAACTCCAATTAGCTTTGGTAACACCACCATGAGCACAGAAGACAATAGCTAAAATCAACCTGAAATATCAACTGTACATTTCTCTCTGAAATGGGAAGATGATGTCTGACCCAATAAGGTCCTCCAGCCACTTCTTATGCTGCTCCAGATTCCAGTGTCTATAAAAAATTTGCGCCTTTCTGTTTCATTAAAAGCCTAATTATTTTATGTTAATGTTGTTTCCTTTAATCCACTTAAACAAATTTTGTCCTTGTATAGCTCAACAGTATCACACTTAAAAGGTTTCACTTCTATGTAATTCCATTCAGTCCAAAATAAGACAGTAATTCAGAAGTGCATTAAAATATAATGAGTTCAAAGGTATAACAATGAAGCAAATTCAATATCTATTGGATACAAAATGAAACTAAATTCAGCGTAATTACAATTAAAATCAATGAATTGGCTGTTGTGTTATCTATTTTTAAGTAATGAATTTATTGTTAATTCATTACATAGCACTTTGCAACATAATGGGAGTAAATTCAAATGCTGGAAATGCTGGAGAGAGCGAGAGAGAAAGGACATCAGCAGTTGAAATAATAAAAATATCTTGATTTCATGAGATCTCTTTCTTAATTTCTTTGTTACCTGCAAATATACTGTGTATTTCTAGTATTTCGATTTTTATTTTCTTAAAAGTGTCAACCTTAACTTAGTGGATACAACCATCATAAGATTGTTGATTCAAGTTGCACTCCATCGTTTTAAGGTTATTTTAAATCTAAGCTGCCAATCTTTAAAAAAATTTTAAAACTTAGACATACAGCATGGTAACAGGCCATTTCGGCCCACAAGTCTGTGCTGTCCAATTTACATCCAATTAACCAAACACCCAGTACATTTCGAACAGTGGGAGGAAACCTGAGCCCCCGGAGAAACCAATGCAGAGACAGAGAGAACATACAAACTCCTTACAGACAGCAGGAGGTTGCGATAACCATTATGCCAATCTTGCTGCCTTTTTGCAGAACAGTGTTCTTTCGCTCAGCCCAGGGGTATTTCTGACTTTTAGACAAATGTTACAAAACTGCACTTTGAGGTTGATGTAAAAGCATTCCATAAGATCATTCCAAGAGATTGATAGCTATCTCTGGCATCCTGTCTGATACTTAGTCTACAATAATCATCGTTGTAACAGGATGTTTGCGGTTATGAATTTACTTTCTATAAAACATTTTAACAATAATGTGGTGTGGATCGGTCCAAGGTTTTGAATGGTTTCTTTTATCCTTTTAGGCCACTTGATTTTCTGATCATAAAGTATTGGGCAGATGTTCCTGTAAGATGAAAGGACAAGCTTTTTGTCCATTAACAACTCCATTTACAAATCAAACCACTTGCCCGACTAAGGCCCATGTGATAACTGCTCTTCTCTAAATCCAGAGACTCCAGAAGATCTTCTGCAGCCTATAAGCAAAAGAAAAAAGCTCTTACATCATGATATGTTGTATACGTTCTGACCTTTTCAAGGTTAGAATTTTATTTTGGAGAGAAACCAATGAACAAACAAGATTTCAACCAATAACACTGGAGGTGAGGCTGCACAGTGAATCAGGAAGTACAATAGAAATGAAATGACTTTTGGGGAGTCAGCCATCTGCACCCCATCTCTGACAATATCTGACATCAGAATAACTTGTGGTGATAGCAGTTGGACTCAAAGATATTTTCAGGTCAATGAATTAATAGCAATTTATGAGTTTTAAAATTGAGGCAATTTACAATCCTCATTGGTTACTCTAATACAATATAAAAATTACAACTATGCTTAATTCTGCAAAACACAACTTCAATAAATTAGTATTGTATTCCTTAACAATGACGACAGCAATACTCATCCGTTTAAATAGCTCATGAACAATCTTGTATTTCACTAAAGGTAATATAAACAGCTAAACATGCTTCCATCTTTAATGCCTCCATGTTAAAAGACTATCGTATTGCTTTAAATTAAATGTGAATATGTGAAGCTTCTGTACACAATATTTAAATTTATTAATATGTTATTAGTGTTTGATTTACAGTGTTACACTGCACACTGAAATAACGTGTTATTGAGTTGCCACAGTGATCAGTTTACAATGTGGCATACTGACTTACATGGGCCACACCTTTAGTGTATTAATTTTCATGACCATTATTTGCTTGCTGGTTCAAAAAATCCCCCTCCTATTGTTTGAATATCAATAAACATGGACCACATGAATTGGCATAGCCTACCACATGTTGGTTGAACTCCACCAGTCCTCTACTTCATTGTTCCAACAATTCTGTTCAAAACACTTTTTGAAATTCCAATGACAAGGAAGTTTAACTTAACTGAAAACCAAACTGCTGCATCGACTGAGCAGTGACACATACTCTTATCCCAGACACACATGCAAACAAATTCATGCCCCACCCTGTTCATATCCTCCAACAGTTCACATTTCTCTTCCATCCTCCCAGCTACCTCTCTCAATCTACCTCCTCCTCAGCTCCCTCCCCCTTCATCTAAAGGTATTCATACTATGATCTACATAGTATGGACCTTTGGCTTAACTCTCCCATGCCCACCAATATGCCCCTCTGAACTCATCTCACATGCCTGGCATCCTCTGACCTTTCCTATCCATCACAACATTTTTGCTCTCATCGCTCCTTGCTCTCTGGATCCTCCTGCCTTTACACCACTCTCCACCTACTGGCTATTCACTATCTGCTCGCTTAGTCCTACTACCGTACTAATCTGCTTCAGTGCTCTATCCTGAATGTTGGTCACCCACCTCAATACCTAGTCCTACATTTGAATACAGAACAAAAACAAATCTTCTTACTTACACAGTAATTTAATGTTATTAATGGACATAAATACAATTCTTACATCGCATCCTTAGATAATGTTAAAAAAATAGATGCACTTCAAAGACAAAAATAGTTAACAATACTTCAGTCCCATTCATCCCTTTCAATAAAACCATTCCTGGTCTTCCAGTTCACCTGCTGAAAATGTCCCCAGATTTTCTTAATCTTATAAGATTTACACATTTGAAAGTTTGAGTGCCAGATTAGTTGATAACAAAGCAAGGCCACAGAAAACTCACCCGTTTTTCGTCTGTAACAATATAGTTGCGTCCATGCTTTTTAGTAAGATGTGGAGCAAGGACATCAAAACGGCGTCTGAATTCTGAAAACACCATTTGATCTGGGTAGCCTGAAGATTGCAAAGAATGAAAGAAAGACCGTTCATTTTTATTAAAAAGACACACCAATTCCACAATGAAAAGGTATGCAATTTTTGCATTGAGGCAATAAAGTTTAAAATGGAAAGGATAAAAGCAATATCTTTTTTATCTGTTCAGGAATTTTTTTGGTTTCTGACATGACCGCTATTTATTACTCATCACAAACTGCTCTTAGAAAAGCGATGATAAATCGGTTTCTTGAATTATTGTTATCCTATTTCAGGCACTTCTTCACTACTATTAGGATTTAAACCTAGCGATAATAAAGGAATTACAAGTATTGTCAAATCTGGAAGGTACGTGACTTGGAGGGGAACCCATTGGTATTCTTGTGTGTCTGCTTTCCATTGTCAATCTTTGGAGGTTACAAGTTTGGATGATGCTGTTGAAGTAGCACTGGCAAGCAAATGAACTGCATTTTGTAGATGCCATACTCTCCAGCCATTGTGTGCCTAGGTGTGGGAAATGAATATTTATTGTGTGGAATGGATCCCAATGGATCCTTGAGTATTACAATTTATGAGTATTCGATCACTGTCTCAACTTGTGCCTTACAGATGGTGGAAAGGCTTTTAGTTAACAGGAAACAAATCACAAAATATCCTGTCTCTGATTTCACTCTGCAGTCACAGTATTTATCTAGCTGGTCCAGTTAAGTTTCTGATCAACTCCAAAGATGCCACTGAATGTCAAGTGTAAACAGTTAGAATAAACACTCATTATTGTGGAGCTAATATTATTTGAAACTTAACAGTCCATGCCTGCATATTGTCGTGCTGTGTCGGTTACAACTGGTTAATTTGCTAAGGATAGAGTTGCCAGGCATCCTGTATATACATGACATGTCCTTTATTTAATGATTTAGTCCTGTGTCAACTTTATCAGGACACCTTAAATGTCCTGTTTTTTTTTAAATAAATTTAAAAATTCAGCAATTTAGAGCTGTATGATTTGGAATTTTCAATAATTTTATTTGTATTACTTGAATTTTACTTCATTGTGGGGCCCATTTATAAAATACTATCATAATTGACAGTTTTAGGTGATATGGGTGCTCTCGTGCCAATCCGTATGTCTTCTGGAGGTCGCAGTTTGATCCATCTTTGTATTTTACTTGTACCCTTTGATTAGATTAATATTAGTTTTAAGTTTTTTTTCTTTTAGATAAATGGATTTATGGGGTTTAATTATGATTATCCTAGATGATAGCTTTTTTTAGATATTTTTAGATATTAAGGTATAATGAGGTTTGTTATATTATTTAACCGATCTGTGTATAATCATTTTAAAAAACAATCACAGTTAATAATTAGGGATTTAACTTAAAATTTGTCATTTTGTGCATTTACTAATTATATACTATGTTATCGTATTGCTTTGCTTTATATATGGATTACGATGTAAAACTCAATAAAAATATTTTATAAAGAATTTTACTTCATTAAAATTAAAATGTTAAATAACTCCACTATTATGTTGAAGGAAGTCACCAGAAGACAGCAAATATTTGCGACAAGTAATGAACTTGTTTGAAACCACAGCCAACAAATGTACACGTGACACATTGAAACATGACACATGTGCAGTTGTTGGCTGCAGCCAGGCCATTAGTTATGCGTTTGCCACAGTGAAAGTTCAATGAAATTCCCTGGCTTGATTTATTCAATTCTTGCTCTCTCTTGCAGAGAGCAAAATATTTCTCATTTGTGTTTTGTAATTTAACCCCAACATGCCAAAACGAAAGTGTAAATTTCATGATGCATTTTCTGAAAAAAGGACATTTATTAAACAAGGGAAAAGTTGTTTTGAGCCTCTTTGTGGAGTATGCAATTGTTCATTCGATATCAAAAATGGCAGGAAGTCGGATATAAAGGAGCATATCCAAACAAAGAAGCACAAGATATGTATGTTTTCCTCAACTACAAAAGAAACTGCCAGGATGAAATCTACTGCAATAGTAAAAAAAATAACAGCTCCATATACCATTGCAGAGATTGTCAAAGATATCAATGCCTTGTCTCTTTAGGGCATATCCATGAATGCAAGTAATCACAACGCAGAAGCGTTTTTTTCCCTTTAATTGTGCAATTCCCCCCCCCCCCCACCTGTTGTGAGTAAATCCCCTTCCAAATTGGACCTCAGAAACTATAGCAAGCTTTTGCAGAGAAACTCTTATTGAGTTAGGAGTTAACAAGAAAAATGATACAGCTTTTGATGGAGATAATATTTTGGTGGTGAAACAAAGCATGAATGATTCTTTGGAAGGTGTTGGTTGCCCTGCTCATATTCTGCATCTGATGTCCTTTCTATTGACAGTGGAACTAATTGTCATGATATTGTTTTCTTATTTCAGCACTGATACTATTCGAACTGAGCGATTAAAGGATTTTTTATGATTTTGTTGGGCCTTCAGTTCTCTCGCATCTAAAACCCATTGGGTCTCCTTAATAAATGCAGTTGAGAGAATCCTCAGTTTATTTGAAGCACTTTCATTCCAAAGAAAAGGTCCTGAAAATTTTTGATGACTTTTTCCAATCATCCATTAAGCAAAGTCAACTTATTTCTTGTTCGGTTTTCAATATTTCTTTAGCAAAAGGGTTATTCAAATTGAAAAATGAGCAAACAGCATTATTGAAGTACTTCATTGCTTAAAGGAACTTGTTGACCATAAAAGAAAGAAATGATGAAAAGTTGATCTCCAAGTGTCAAGGCTTGCCTTAAAAGTGACATTACTTTTGACCAGTAAAAGAAATTCCAACTGAAGTGGATAATTATTATGGCACTTGCCATGACTACCTTGTGAAATGGATTTAATCTCTTGAAGAATTCAATACTTTTATATGAATGTCATGAAATACTCTTCCAGCGTGGGAACAAGTGGAATCATCATGTGTAGTGTTAAAAATTAGAATAAAAATTGATGACAATATTCTTTTTTTGCTAGTGGACAACATTAAAAAACTCATTGATCAAGAGCTGCAATGTAATGGAGCAAGTGATGCCACGAAAAATTATATTTTGTACTTCACCAAATTAAATTGGAAGAGCAATTCTCAGAGTTGTTAATTTTATGCCAGTACATGTTCAACATATCAGCTCATAATGCTAATGTTGAGGGTGTTTTCTCATTAATGAATGTTCATGGACAAAAGAACAAAACAAGTTGGATGTGACCACACCAGAAGCAATATTATAATGTAAATGGAACATAGACTGTCAGTACATAGAATTTTATAAGCAAGTTCTGCAAAACAAGGACTTGTTAAGGAGAGCCAAGTCATCAGTGAAATATAATTAAAGGTATTGTACCAAGTGGTGCAGTGAAAGCATAACAGAAGTTGTCGTGAACTGAACCAAAAGAACTGTTTAATGGAATCTTTGCAGGAGTTTAAATAATTACAGATGGTGTGCTATCACAATCACCCGATCTCTGAAGTCACGTGCCTCCCAGAGTTCTTGAAAATCCTGATCCTGTAAAGGTCTGCAACTATGGACGCCAGTTTGATAATGGAGTGGCGTGGTTCACCACAGTATGTAATTTAAATACATATTTTAATTGAATTAAAAAATGAATATTTTGGTAACCTTCTTGCCTGCATTAAGTTTTAATTTGTAAAGTTTTAATTTTTAATTTAATCCACATGACCGTGTTACCAATTTGTTTTGTATACAAGTTTTCCCATGTAGTAATATTATTTTTAATCTCAATGTATGTATGATATGCAAATTAGAAATCATTTGAATTTAAATTTGAACAGGGTGCATCCTGTATTTCTATTTGGTAAATCTGGTAACCCTAGCTGTGGAGTTGCAAATAGAATTGAAAACAATTATCTGACTAGAAAATTGAAGAAAGATGTTTAAACATGATGAAAAATTTAATACTCATCATTAGACTGATTTCTCCTTAATATGTATTGACCAATTTTGCTAAACTCAGTCAAATTCAACCTTGATTAAAAAGCAGTCCCTAGCCTCATCTCATAACAACTTCCATCAATTTACTCATGACCAACAGCTGACAAGAGTGTGCAGCAAGCAGTTGCTTAGAATTTGTGAATAGGATGCAGTTTTGAAATTTTCCACATTATCCACAAGATGCCAATATGTAATAATGGAACAGCATTAACGTCGGTGCATCTAGTTCTGCAGGGCAAGTCTTCAGTACTACCCTGCGATATTACATGGTCCTAAATCCTTTTGAGGATCCGTTGTTCTCAGTCATTTCCTGATATATTCCCAAAGAAATAGGTTTCAATCATCTTTTAAAGACATCTAGCTGAACACTACTGCAAATACTTTTATTTTTTCTAGAGCTCTCACATATTAGGCCCTGCCGTTATTGAAGATATGGACATTTTTGGAGTCATCACCTCTTTTGTATTTAATTGTCCATGGCCAGCCATGACAAAATGCAATAGGACTAGAGCTTCCATCCAATCCACTAGTTGTGAAATCACTTACCTTTTCCAGTATATATGTGCTCCTGTGTTAATGGGTCACTAAAATGAACAAGGGATGAACCCCTTTATGGCAATGATAGACTGAGGGATCTGCAGGACAGGATATTATAGATTGTGACAGATAATATTTCTGCTCTTGATTGTGGTCCACAGAATCTCATGGATGCCCAATTTTAAATCGTAAGATTTGTTCTGAGTTTATCTCATTTAGTTCAGTGCCACATAACGTACATATGATGGATGATTATTTCAGGACTGTCTCATCAGCAGTGGCCATTTCTACCAATGTTATCATGGATGGATGCATCAACCACAGGTTGAATGGTATGAATAATCATGTCTCTCTCTATTGGCCAATCTCTATCTGCCACAAACTCAGTCTGTTGGCTATGAATTTCATTCAGTCCTAATATTTCCCACCCAACCTTGGTGATTTTAGTCCTGGACCTAGAGTAGAATCTATGTCCCCAAGGCTCTCAATGCTTCATCCACATCATTCAACATGGAGAGCTCCGATTCTTCAGCCTACGTAAGGTGTTTAGTCAGAAGAGGTTTCCCTGCCCTTGTTTGATCTGATATCATGAGACATCATGGGGTCTAGATTCAATGTTAAGGACCAAGGGCTATTCTGTCCTGTGTGTGTTACCACTGTGCTGTTACCTTTGCTGGGTCTGTCTTTCAAATTGGCATATCCAGAGACTGTGTTTGAAAAGGTTGCCACATTATCATTCTTTAAAGACAGTGTTAAGCTACTACTTGACTAATGTGTTGGACAGCACTCAGATATACGAGTCCCCAATATTTCAATAGTGGCCTGTGAACATCATCAACAGAAGGACGACAATGGTTTAAGAAGCTCACCACCACCTTCTCAAAAGAAATTAGGAAAAGTTCATTTAGTGAACTTGCCAGTGAGAAAAGATCCTGAAATATACATAAATTTAAAAACTTATCCACAAACAACAATAAATGTTTCATGTTTTTTCATGGTTATTTTTTTCATAATCGAATGAACATCAGGAACGTGGACTTAAAAATGATCAAAATACAGCATTAAATATTAAAAGGAAATAAAATCAAGACAAAACAGCTTCTGTCAGATGCAAAAGAATGATTTCTTTCATGTAAAAACTTCAAAGAGCTTTGTGACAGTGTATCTAGAAGTAGTTTGGGAGGAATTGTTTGAGCAGCTTGCACACACACATTTTAAAACACAGAACATTTGCAGGACTTTTGCAGAATGCTTTTTGCAGGAGGCAACAAAGTATCTACAGCAGCTTGCCTGGGAGAGCATGTGATCTTTGCAGGCAGAGGGGAAGAGTTTTGCTCTCAGAGAGGGAGGGTGTTAAAAGAGAGGAGAGAGACAGAAATCCATTCCAGAGGGGCAAGCTGGCAAACTTTGGAAGGCTCCCTGGTCAAAGGAGAAGACTGGCAGTGTGAAAAGAGACCTGAAAGAAAGAGGATCATCTGGAGAACCCTGAAGGGGGCAAGTTTCGTCAGCAAGACTGATTGAGAAGGAATCAGTTGTGGATGTCCTGGAAAGGAATTTCTCTCTGAAAACCAGCAAGAACCCTCCTGAGTGGTAACCATTTGCCTGTTAAACACCAAAGACTGCTGAACTTTGTTAATGCTAACTTCTGTGCACAGTACAAGAACTGCCTGCAACCAGTGAGATTGGACTGTGATCCAAAGAACTTTTCTAATCTTAAATATACATTACACACACCTATGCTTAGTATTAGAGGGGAGATTAAGTAGTTAGGTAGATTAAGTAATAAGTTAAAGTTTAATTCTGTTTTCTTGTTCAAATATAATTAAAAACTACTCTTGTTTAAGTAACCCTGTGTTGTGGTGCATATCTATTGCTGCTTGTTTTTGGAGTCCTCCGGACTCCATAACAGCTTGATGAATAATTAGGAATTGATATGGGTATACTGAAATTTTCTCTATACAAGGAGCTCAAAATAGTAAAATAAGCATAGACTTATTGGCCCTGAGTAGTGTGTTTTTTTTTATTCTTTGCATCAATTTAAATAATATTTTTCTTTCTTTGGCTTGGCTTCACGGATGAAGATTTATGGAGGGGTAATGTCCACGTCAGCTGCAGGCTCGTTTGTGGCTGACAAGTCCGATGCGGGACAGGCAGACACGGTTGCAGTGGTTGCAAGGGAAAATTGGTTGGTTGGGGTTGGGTGTTGGGTTTTTCCTCCTTTGTCTTTTGTCAGTGAGGTGGCTCTGCGGACTTCTTCAACTGCGCCGAACTGTGAAGGCGCCAAGATGTACGGTTTGAGGCGATATCAGCCCACTGGAGGTGGTCAATGTGGCAGGCACCAAGAGCTTTCTTTAGGCAGTCCTTGTACCTCTTCTTTGGTGCACCTCTGTCTCAGTGGCCAGTGGAGAGCTCGTCATATAACACGATGGTCTTCCATTCTGGAGACATGACCTACCCAGCGCAGTTGGATCTAAATAAATGTGTGGCAACCCACTTACTGACAAGGGAACCAGCTCCCAAAATGGCGGATGCACTGCTACATGCGTGGGAAAACAGTCTGCGCACAAAACGGGTTTACGTCCAATCCGATGACATCACTTCCAGCCCGAGTGACAGGAGCAGGAGTGTATAAAAGCACAAGAGTAAAGGCCTGAATAAATCAGTCTTGTACTCGGCTCTACAACGTGCATGTTGCTTCCTTTCATAGCTCAGTGAGTAGCACTTCGCGACATAAGGTGAATTTGAAAAGTGAAGATGGGTTGGTGAAGTTTTAATATTTTTAAACTCAAGACTTGCCCCAGACCAAACAAGTCAAACAGGTGGCAACCAAACACAAAAACTCAACTAATCTCTGGTCTTCTGGATTTCCTCTGCCGAAATTCAAGGCTAATCCTACCTATATAATACACATTAATATCTAGGACAATCTTTTGCAATAAGCTTACTTCCATAATTAAGAAACTACAAACAATTGAAATTCATTGAATTTCTCAATGCAAAATTTAATTGATAAAACTGACCTTGTCTATATATTCTCAGGACATCAAGAAGTTTGCAGCCCCTAATCTGGGCTCGAAGAAGTGGTACATCCAGCTGCATCAGACCTGCTTCAAAATTTTCTGCCTGGATATCAGTTTCTATGATTCCAGACTTCATAGAAGGAGTTGGAGACACTTTTCTTTCAGTAAGTGCATCAGATTTTGGCAACAAACAGTAGATAAAATGAATTCTGGACTTTTTCACAGTATCAAGAAGGGCATCCTGTAAAAAAAAGTAAATGAATTAATCCATGTATTAAATTAGCAACATGTATTAATTTAGCTAAGCCACAACATTTATGAACTTTGATTGTGTGATTTAGACATTTTTTATTCTGAATTCAAATTTGGATACCCAATTTGACACAAACAAAAAAAGGTGAACCTGTAGCTACGAGCTGAGTTTGATTTAGTTTTCAACAACTGTTTATTCAAAAGCCCGCGCTGCGCTTTAAGAGGCAGCCACAAGTCCTTCCCCCACATTGGCTGTGGCACGATGACACAGCCGACGGCGCGCATGATCCCCCCCGGCCACAAGAGCATGGTTTTTAATCTGCTCTCTGTAATCCAACACGTCCCTTGTCCAGCCCACCTGCGCAAATTCATTTCCGCCAGATAATTATTCAACTCCATTTTGAAAACTACAGTGGAATCTGCCATCACTAACTCGAACAAAACATTGCTGTCTCTAACCACTTACAGTCTTAAAATTTTGATCACTTCAGTTTTGTTTTTTTAACCACTTGCTCTCATGATATCCCTATTCTCTGCCAGAGAAGTTCTCACTTTCTATTCCATCTCCTGTTTATGGTTTCAATATACGTTTTGAAATAAACCTTTCAGATTTGTACTCAGTAGTACAAATTACCTTTTCTTTTACTTCCGACCAAAATATAACATTAAAAGAAAATGAATCTTGACAGAAATTCTGAAATTTCTAAAATGTGCTGTGGTATGAAGCAATTCAAATTAGATTGTATTGAAGATAAACTGTTCTAAAGAATAAACAAATAAATATCCAATGATTCTTTAGATAACCATTAACTCGCAAGTCTCTCCGACATTCGTGCACCCACAGAAGCATGCTTAGAAATGAAAATGATGAATTGATTTACTAACCACTTGCAGTTTAATCTGAATGCACGAGGATTTCTTCTTTACTGCAGCTACACCAGTGGTGAAAGTCTTTCTCATGCTTGTCGCTCTTCTCAAAGTAAGTTGTGATCCACCCTCCAGCCCAGCAATGGAACCAGACAAAACAGTTCCTGCTCTGCCCATAAATAGATTACTTATGATTTTCCTGAAAAAATAATTGCAATCGCAATGTAAGTAAGCCATAGAAGCTGTGAGTGTTTTCCCTAGAATGAAGGAGGTTGATGGGTGACTGAGAGTTTATAAAATCATTCTGCACTTATATAAGGATTGTCACAGCCCCATGACATGGAAATCTGAAACTAGAGGGGAGATAATATGGGGAACTAGGAAATCACGGATGAAAACAATTATTTTGTGTAGGTTTTCATGGTGGAATATGCCAGCAGAATGCTACAAGTTTCAGGGGGTCAAAGGGCAGAAGTGAGTGTAGTCGCTAATACTAAATTGTAGTTGAAGGGGAAATTCAGTAGTCTGAAGGTGAATTAATGATCTGGACCAGATGGATGAACCCCAGGGTAGCTGATGAGATTGTGGCATCTTTGGTAGCAATAATTCAAGAATCACTGGATCTTGGAGTGCTTTTGGAGGATTGGAAAGTTGTAAATATAATTTTAATGGTTAGCAAGATGACAGAGTCAGAGCATTTGGAGCCACATGCAAAAACAGGCAGAATTCGGCATGGTTTCCTTCAGGGGAAATCTAGCCTGACAAACCTGTCAAAATTCTTTGAGGAAAGAACAGGAAGGCCAGACAAAGGAGAATCAGTGGATGTTGTAAATTTGGATTTTTCAGAAGGCCTTTGACAAGGTACCGTAAATGAAGCTGCTAAGCCATTAGGCCATATGACCTATTGAATGGTGAACAAGAGCTCGTGGCATTACAGGAAAGATATTAGCATGGATAGAAGATTAGCAGGAGGCAAAGAGTGGGGATAAAGGGGACTTTTCTGGTTGAACAGTGTTCCACAAGGCTCACTGATGGGACCATTTCTTTTCATGTTATGTCAATAATTAGGATGATGGGATTCATGGCTTCCTGGCCAAGTTTGCAGACAATACAGATAGGAAGAAGGGCAGGTAGTGTTGAGGAAACCACCAAGTCTGCAGAAGGACTAAAACAGGTTCGGAGATTGGGCAAGGAAATAGCAGATGGAATGCAGTGTACAGAAGCGTAACATCATGCACTTTGGTGGAACGAATGAAGGTGTAGACTATTTTCTAAACAGATGATGTTCAGAAATTAGAGGTGCAAAAGGACTTGAGAAACCTTGTGACAAGGCTGACTTGAAAGTAAAATCAGTGGTCAGGAAGGCAAGTGTAATTAGTGCATTCATTTTGGGAAGGATAGAGTATAAAAGCTGAGATGCAATGTTGAGGCTTGTAAAGTATTAGAGTATTGAGAGGATTTTTGTACTCCTTACCTGAGGAAGGATGTATTGGTATTTGAGAGGGTCCAGAGGAGGTATACTAAAATAATCCCTAGCATTTGGGAGTTTAGAAGAATGGGGAAAGGTGGGGGGGGGGGGGGGGGCAGATTAATTAAAACCTATTGAATACTGAAAGGAATAGACAGAGTGGATATGAAGATGTTTCCTATAGTGGGGAATCTGGGATCAGAGGGAACTACCACACAATATAAAAACATCCCTTTAGACAAAGATAAGGAGCAATTTCTTCACCCAGTGGGTGGTAAATCTATGGAGTTCATTGCCACGGACAGCTGTAAAGGCCGTCATTGGGTATATTTAAGATAGAGGTAGATAAGTTGATTAGGAAGGGAATTAAGGGTTACAGGAAGAAAGCAGGAGAATGGGTTTGAAAAGGATAGTAAATCAGCCATGATAGAATGGAAGGGTGGATTCAATAGGTCATATGGCCTAATTCTGCTCCCATGTCTTATGGTAGAGGTTCAAGGTGAGAGAGGATTTTGTAAAGCAGAAACATTTTCACACAGTGTAGCAGATATATTGAATGAGGTAGAGGCCAGTATAATTACAAAGTTTTCAAAGACATTTGCATAGATTCATGGATAGGAATAGTTTTGAAGAATATGGGCCAAATGAAGGCAAATAGGACTGGCTCAGGAAGGCACCATGGTTGGCATGGATGGGTTTGGCTAAAGGCCCCATTTCTGTACTGTGAAACTGACTCTACTGTACTGTAATTATGTAATTTTTAAAAATCACAACAAAATTCAAAACAATCTTTACAAAAGAAGTAAAACATCATCGTTGCTTCTTCCAAACTGTAACATTTTAATGAAAACTAGTTACTTTTGAGAGTCTTGAAGTAGAGTGACAGCATTTTGAACAGCAGGGTTCTGTTTTGCATAATTTAACCAGCCTGTTGTGTCATATTGTACCCAATTGGTACTGTAGCAATGGCCGAGGATGAAATGATTCCGCTTGTTGCTTTTCAGCAATGGACTTTCACCTTTAAAAAGGAAATAAACTGGTTTATGCATTTTCTCCCTTTTTATTCACATCCAATGAAACATAGTTCTTTGAATACAAGTCAAAATTGCATTTCTGTACCTCTCATTCAATATATTTTTCTTTGTTGCTTATAATTTACTGTTTATTAAAAATTGGTTCATATCTTGCAAAAGTGTCTTAAGTTGCTCCTTTTTCTGGGAGAATTTAATTAAAGAAAACATTTCCCTTGGGTTTAAAAATTTAAATCGATAAATCATGAAGGACAAATTTTGAAGCCCTATATATTCCAATGCTACTGTGTTGCATTTTACTAATTGCTTTACGTGATATATTAGTACAGATATCAGCAAACACTATTTTAAAAATAAACATTATTGAAAGAACATACAATTAAATCTCATTGGTACAGAAGTTAACAATTACCTACTCTTTATTGCCTCTTTCAAACATACACAGTAAATAAATAATAAAAGTTTTACGTTAATTATTTTAGAGAGGATAATGCACCATTTTTGTCTCCATCTGGTTGACCATAGTATGTAAACAGTCGCTCTAAAAGTGTGTCTTCACTTCCATCAGGTTTTAGCGCTTCTTCATCCAGCAACCAAAGTAATCCTCTTGCTTCATCTGTCCTCGCCAGCGTTCGAACCTACCGGGGAGGTGTATTATTTCTGAAAAGCGTTCTCAAAATTATAATATTTCATATACATTATATTTTCATTCATTCAAGAATTCAGCAGACTTACCTATTTCCCAAAGAAGCGGGGATTGCATTCTCTTAAAACTGAGTGCAAAGTAGATTTTATTGCATCCAGGACATATGCACACAGTCACAAATAATTTACAATAAGTACATCAACAGTAATGCTAATGGCTCATTACATTAATGGCTCATTAAATATTTTAAATTTTTTGATAGAATGAGGCTTAATTATAATTATATGATCAACTATTTGACCATATAATCAAAGACAGATAACAATATGTGAAATGGAGGATGCCTCCCTAATTATAGTCAAAAGAAATTTTATTTATTAGCATTTTCTCTTTAGCAAGACAAAAGTTGTCTCATGAGTATTTTGCCCACTTAAACAGATCACAAATTTGCCTGACTTTATTGCAATATTTTAAATTTATAGATGAAAATGTTTATTGCACTGCCATATAAATAAAAGGGAAATGCACTTCCAACCATCTCATTTTGCATGTTTCTCTTTTGCCCCTTCAAAGAATAGAGAGATAAAAGTTACAAACAGACAAGAACTTGTTGGTTTCTCAACAAAATACCGGGTAGCTCAATGGTAACTGTGGCTCTTACCTCAAACTGCCAATGGAGGAGAAAAGTACAAAGACATCTGGATAGAAGCTGTTGCCCCAGGCAGTTGCAGCATTGATTTAAGGTCATGTTTAACTAATTTACTGAGGTTATTGGAATATATAACCAGAGCAGTGGAACAGGTGGATGTGGTGCACTGAGATTTCCAGAAGGCGCTTGTCCAAGTACCATACAAAAGACTTCTGCCTAAGGATCATGGAATTGGGGGTAACGTATTCGCATCGTTAACCAGTAGTTGTGGATAATGTACTGTATTACCATTGGTAAAAATGGATGTTTCTCTGGTTGGCAATTGGTGGTTAGCGGAGTGCTGCAGGGATCTGTGCTAGGCCCACAACTGTTCACAATATACATAAATGACTTGAGGAGGCCAAATGTATTACATCTAAATTTGTTGATGACACAAAATCAAGTTGAAAAGAAAATTGCACAGAGGAAATAGAGTTTGTAGAGAGCTATGGATGGGCCAAGTGAGTGGACAATGTCTGGCAGATGGAGTACAACCTTGGTAAATGTGAGATCATCCACTTTGGAAAGAAAAATATCATATCAGACAATGATTTAAATAGTGAATTAATTTAAATTAAATTGTGAAAAATTGCAGGTACAGGGAAACTGGGTGACTCACAAAAGATTAGTTTGCAAGTGCAGGAGAGAATGAAGAAGGCAAATGTGACGTTGGGCTTCATTACTGATGGGATTGAATTTAAGAGCAGGGAGGTTCTGCTACAACTGTACAGGGGACTGGTGATGCTGGACCTTCAGTATGGTATGTATTCTGGTCTACTTATTGGAAAGATATACAACTCAGGAGGCAATGCAAAGGAGGTTTCCCAGGTTGATTGTGGAAGTGAGAGGATTAACTTATGAGGAAAGATTGAGTCGTCTGGGACTATGCTCATTTGAGTTTACAAGGATGAGGGAGATATTATAGAAACATACAATATGAAAAGAATCGATAAAATAGAAGCTTGTAGTTTGTTTCCACTAGCAGGTGATATTACAACAAAGAGATATGGCCTAAAAATTCAGAGGAGCAGATTTAAGACAGAGATGAGGAACTGCATCTCCCAGAGAGTAGTGAATCTATAGGATTCTCGGCTCAAGGAAGCAGGAGAGGCAGCATCATTAAATGTTTTTAAGACATAGATAGATGGATTTTTGAATAATAGGGGAAGAAAGGAGCAAGTTGGCATAGCTCATTCAACAACCAGAGCAGTAATTATCTTATTGGATAGCAGAGCAGGCTCAACAGACCAGATGCCCTACTCCTATCTTAACCACAACATTTCAACATACAAATAATTATATGCCATTGAATGTTTAAATCCTTATACCTCAGTTTCTTACCAGAGCTTGATGAGAGGTTTGATCTATGGCTCCTACAGAAAGAGGACAGGTGGATTCTACTTCATCAAATTCAATTTCTATGTTTTCCTGTATGGGACAGAGGAAATAGCATAATTCTGACTAAAATTTCAACTCTTTCACCATTGGTATAGATATTTTAAATGCCAAGATATTAATACAGAAGAGAATTCTTAAGATAACCATTAGATGAGGTTGCATAAATGGTAACATTTCAGGTCAACAAGCTTCTATTTTGGTTAAGATATTGTCCTTTGATCTGAAAATTGCCTTAGTTGCTACTGTGAGTACAAAAGGCTGAGAGGTTAGTGGAAATATGGGGAAGAATTTAAATGTCAGCTAACTACAATAAAAGAGAAATTCCTACAAACTGAATTAAGGTTACAGTAGTACATTGAGTAGAAAGGAATACAAGTGCTTCACCAAGAAGGTGTGTTTGAGTTCCTGTATAGTGGAAATGGAGAAGTAAATGGAAAATTGATATATTTCCTTCAGTTACAAGGGAAGGGGCCATGAGAAAGGAGATTAAGTATATTTAAAGATGGAAGAGTGAACCAGAATGTCACTAAAAGTATTATGCCTGAAGCTGAAGAGAATGAAAGGCAAAGGTGTATCAAGTGGTGGCATCTACTGCCAGAGCTGTTGTAATGGTGACGCTATCACTTGTGCAGACCGGAGAGAGCAGGGGAGCAGAGAAACAGCGCTGCTTGACAAGGTTCAACTCAATTGGACAGATCCATACAAGCAGCCCGTAAAGGACCCAACAGTATTTATTTTTAAATCCTGTGACCAAGGGGTCAGTGCCCAAGATGGTGTCACTTGTGCTGGGCAGTGTACCATGAGGAATTGCAGAATCTGGGGGAGCAGAGGACAGGCACCAGAAACAGGGAGAACACCCCCATTTGAGAAGGAGAAACACAAGAGACAACCCTACAGGACTGTGACTATGCCAGCTGACTAGCAAGGAGCTCAGCAGGTGAAGGACCCACACAAGCTGCAGGCGACGTGGTCAAAAGATCCACACAGACTGTCACATGCTGGAGACTGGCTCATGGCAACCAGATGTTGGAAATGGATTCTAGAAGTTGCTGAGGCCAAGAAGGCTTCCTTATCGTATCAGAGGTTTGGATCTGGAGCTCAGGTTGTCAATGGTTTGACAACTGAGCTGGGATCCATGTGGCTTCAGAGGCTGTGGGAGTGCTGAAGATGAATCCATGAATACTCTGAAGGGACTCTCATTTGCTTCTCTTTCTCCTATTGTTAAGAGCATCAGGCGATGATCATGGCCACACGTTGTTTACCTTACAGCAAACCCTGTATATCATCTATATTAGATTTTTAATGTATTGCAGTTTTGTTACGTGACAATTAAAGGAGCCTTTGAACTTTTGAATCACAGAAGGATGATCCTTTGAACATGGAGACTGAGATTATGGAATAGATCAAAAATATTGTCCTGGATAGAAGAGAAAGCAAGCAAAAGTGCAGGAAATATTTCTGTGCCCTGTCAACTGCAGAGTAGAGGAGAGAAAGAAAGAAAAAAAAAAAAAAAAATCACAAATGAGAGAAAACAAAGACATTTTGGAAGCACTGGTATTTTAATGTCTTCAACAGAACAGATAGGATGAATCCAGTAAAACTGGAGAATGGAACAGAGTCCTTTCAGAAAGTAGGGTGGGAAAGGGTGGGTGGAAGATACCTGCAGAAAACTACACTGGCAATGGATATCAGTTGCTAACCTATTCCAATAAAGATGTCACTAACTCAAAGCATCAACTCTGATTCTCTCCTAGATGCTGCCTGGCATTCTCTACTTTTATTTCACCATCTATGTTTTTTTTTGCCTTATCATAAGAATTAATTTCAACTTCTTATACCAACAAATTTTAGAGATTGCAAACATTACAACACAAAGAAATGCTCAGATCTCTTTACTTGTCATTACATAATTCATGAACATTGAATGCAAACTCATCAACTTTGAATTGAAAATATTTGAAT